>NC_091762.1:88426041-88729071 GCF_029378745.1 Bos indicus | reverse complement strand
ATTAACCCTTGTTGTCTCCATGTCTGAATAAGTGAGGTTTTTCAATAATAAGGCAGGGTGATTTATGTAAGAGCCATTTGTCTTCATAATAAATTTATTAAACGATCATTGCTGCTTTTTTTTCCCTTTGTATTTGTCATTGGCAGCATGGTAATTGGTGTCTGAAGCCTGCTCTGGCATGTCATCAAACGAGCCTGCTGTTCTGATCAAGCGAGGCCGGCTTGGCAGCGGGGAGCCGGAAGAGCTGACAGGAAGCAGAAAGGCACGGGCCGCAGGCAGTCAGATCTTCCCAGGAAGAAGAGGCCCGAGGCTTTGAGGTCCCAGATTAACTCATACACCCCCGCCTCTTCTTCAGCACCAAGGCATGAAGGTCTCTATCGAATTTGTTCATCTCCTTAAACAAGCACAGGTTAAATCCACATGCCAGGATGGTGGGCTAGCACTTCATTACAGCGTGCTAATTATCACCTCCAACAGCAATTAATAACAATTAAGGGTCTTGTAATAACATGAGCACTGTGTGCAGCTACTTTAGAAGCTGCAGGAAAGTAGAATGGATGGTTCTGAAATACCCAAGTTGGGAGGATCGATGGTATTCTCTTAAAATAAGAGTATAGAAGATGGTGGCTCAGATGGTAAAGAATCTGTCTGCAATGCAGGAGATCCAAGTTTGATCCCTGGGTCAGGAAGATCCCCTGGAGAAGAGAAGGGCAACCCACTCCAGTATTCCTGCTTGGGAAATTCCTGGACAGAGGAACCTGGTGGGCTCACAAAGAGCTCATGGGCTCACAAAGAGCCGGACATGACTGAATGGCTAACACTTTTTCTTTCTTTCATGGAAGATGTTGCCATCTTGTAAACTGAATAGCAGATTCGGGCCAACTCTATCTCCATCCCTCAAGGTTGGGGTAAGGATGACACAGGGTAGTAAGCGAGGCCCATAGGCAGGCTTATTAGAAATCAGGATTCGAATGCACTGAGGCTGGATCTGTATTCTCCAGTTCCAGCATGTTCCCAAGACTTGTCTTACTAAACCTGCCTGTGGCCTGAAGTGAAATCAATCTCTGTTGTAGGGTGAAGGGAGTCCAGGAGAGTCTGAGGCAGCGATTGGCCTTCCAGGTCTGTTGGGAGGAGTAAATGAAGAATTCCTGCCATGCACTCACAAAATACCGTCTGGCACATGGCAATTACTCAACGGAGTTGAGTTTTCTAAAACAATGATGAGGAAACAACAGTTCTCGTCCTCTGTGAATTGAGTTGCAAATGTGCAGTTTTACTCCCATTTGTTTATTTATTTATTTCTGGCTGTGCTGGGGCTTCACTGCTGCACTTGGGCTTTCTCTAGTTGTAGCAGCGGGGGCGACTCTCTAGCTGTGGTACAGAGGCTTCTCTTGCCATCGCAGTGGCTTCTCTTGGTGTGGAGTACCAGTTCTAGGCGCACAGGGTTCAGGAATGACAGCTCTTGGGCTCTAGAGTGTGTGGGCTGTTATTGTGGTGCATGGATTTAGTTGCCCTACAGTATGTGGAACGCTCCCGGACCAGGGATCGAACCTGTGTCCCCTGCATTGGCAGGCAGATTCTCAACCACTGGACCGCCAGAGATGTCTTTACTCACATTTTTTCAGCCAAAAGTTTTTAAAAAAATGACATTATGTACCTTAAAATGTTGAAGTTTTATGAAATCAAGGTGCGTTCTAAAAAACTGCATTAAGAAAAACATATACACTTCCAGCCAAAAAATCCTTTTAAAATTGGAGCTAAGTTTGTCAAAATACAGCCTTCTAAAACTCACTCAAGAGTTTTCATACAGATACTGGCAGAAACTATGCTCTGGAATAAAATATTTTTGCGAAAGTGGCAAATGCTTGCTTTCTTTAATGAATTGCCAATTTTCTAAGGTTAAATACATTGTCTATAGCATTTTAATTTTTTTAGAAGATTTTTCTCTTTATCTTGGGAAATTGCAGAGATGATGAAAATCTAAATATAATTTAATGCAAATGTATTCAAATAATTATAGGATGAAAAATGGGCAACAAGTCAGAGCCCCCTGCATGTGTTAAAGACGGATGATGGCAAGGCAGGTGTTTTTGCCTTGAGAAGATGGGTTTGCTGTGTTCAACAGCAGTGGTGGCAGAGAAACCAGGGAATATGTCAGACAGAAACTGTTTGCTGACAAGCAGCAATCTTTCCCTACCATCCCTTTCTCCCTCTTGCCCTCCCTCTCCTGTTTATTCCTCCATCCTTCTTTCCCAAAACATATTTCTTTTCCTCTCTTCTCCCCCACATCTCTCTTTTCCCTCTACCTCTTTCTTTCTCTCTTTATTTCTCAGTGTCTTTTCTCTATGTCTTTCTATCCCTGGATCTGTTTTTCCTCTCTGTTTAGTTTTTTTTTTTTTTTTTTTCCTGTCTTTTTGTCTGTTTTCTTCATACTTCCTCATGCTCCATCCATCTCCTTTCCTCTTTCTCAGCCACCAATGACATCAGCCACCAGGTTCAGCACAAGGGTGGGACAAAAGGAAGGCCAGGACTCCTTCTGTGACTTTCTAAGGCTCAAGGTCTCATGGCAGGGGCAAATAGAGAAACAACCAACCTGCTAAGACAGGGGAAATGTCACCCTGGACTCAGCCAGCACCTGGGAGAACTGCTTAGCAACGTCTTGGAGAAGGGACGGAAGTTAAATAGAAAGTGAAGCTTTAAGGTATGTCGTGCAGGGTGAAAATTTTTCCAGGCAGAGTAATCAGCAGGGACTGACCCAAAGACATAACAATCATAGAATTTAAGGAATGGAGAGCATATTAGGTCAGGTGCTGCTAGATCAGAGGAGGGAGGAGGATAGGGTCGGGGTGAAGACATAGAAGAGAACAGGGGTGTGTCAGGAGAGCCCTTATAACTGTACATCAGTCCTAGCTGTGTATAAAAGTCCTATCTTCTGATTTCACAGGCCAGCTTCTTTTGTAAAGCTCAGTCAAGCTCTTTAACTTAATAGGGACATTTTAAACAGGAACATTTACAAAATAATACCAACTATGAGCATCATAATTTTATGACACTAATGTCATTTAACCCCAACACTAGTAGAACAAATGATCAGAATAAAGGATATTGGTTTAAAACAGATCATTTAGATTTACATAAAGTTCACTGTAATGTCCTTTTTTTTCTCGAGGGAAAATTTTATTATCCATTAGGATCACTACTCTTCCATGGATCTGTGCTTGGGAAGCAATCCTGTGTGCAGAGTCAAGAAGGCTGAATTTGTATTTGGGAAGTAGTGAAGAGCTGGTGAAGGTTTCTACAGAGATGAGGGAGCTCCCTTCCAGTCTGTTGTGTTTGTGGGTCACAAACTACGGTGGCCTAACTTTCTATATGTATAGGGGACAACCATACTCACTGCAGTGGAAGGTGGTGGTAATTAAAGTTATTAATGAATGTGAAGGCATTTAGAGATATATGGAGAGCCAACTGGAGGGATCATTAATATTAGAGGATGGTCTAATCTTAACACTTGATGTTGGGTGCAGAAAGGAGGTGAGTGGACCATGCAGAGCCATGGAGGGTGAGTGGACGGGTTGAATCTTCCCAAGTCTTTCAAGTTTCTATTTTGCTGCCATTACCAGGACCATCACTATGTGCCAGGTACCTGCTAAAAGCTTTGCTTGATTATCCATTTAACTTAATTCCTTGCAATGTTTGTGTGCTCGTTAGATATAAAATTATGTATTAGTTTAGCATTAGATAGCTAATAATGGGAAAAGTCATGCCTTTCTATTTTAAACCACTGTACACCCACAACCCAAACATTGAAGGGCACAAAGTAAGTGTTTAACGATGGATTGGCCAAAAACCTTGTTTGGGTTTTTCAGTAAGATGTTATGGAAAATCCAAACAAATTTTTTGGCCAACCCAACAGTTTTAACTGAAAAGATTTCTCAAAGATCTCATGACGACTAAGGAGCATATGTAGGATTCAACCAAAGCCTGATTCGATGGGCCGTGTTGTAAACACTGTATACCAGAGCCTAGTTCTCCCTTTCCAAGAAGACCCCCAAGGTTATCACTCTTCCACTAGTGACTGGCTATGCTGATAGAGAAGATGCTGAGTACTCATGCTGCAAGGCCGAGTTCCATTTTTACCTTCCAGGGAAGGCTCTTTGACTCATCTTGAAGATATGGACTCCTCTGTGTACCACAGCTAATGGTACAGTGAAAAGAACACCTGCTTGGATGGAGATGATCTGGAACTAAGTCCCAACTCTGCCTAACATAAGCTGTGTGACCTTGAGCAAGTCACAGCCTCTCTGGGCTTCTGATTCCTCATGTGTGCAAGGGGATAATAACTCTCACCTTGCCTAAAACCTAGGGGTCAAAGTCAATAAGTTGACAAGTTAGAAGTATTTACTGTCATGTGCTGCACAAGCGTCAGCTATTAATAAAGGGGTCAGGTTGAAGTCACAGCTGGAAGACACAAAGAAATGGGTAGTTCAGATATGGACAGGAACATGGCAGACACTGCAGCCGATTTCATGAGCTTCTTACCACTCCTTCCTCGGTCTAGGAATCTTAATCAATCATTCATTCATACTTTCCTTCATTCATTACACATTACTTAGTGCCCACTTAGTGCCAGGTACTCCACCCTGAAGTTGCCAAAATGAGAAAGATATGATCCCATCTCTTACACCTCATCAGATGCTAAGAAGATAGATAGTAAATTGAAAACTGTTACCAAACCCTTATATGACTTGGCACATACGGCCTTTGTATGAGTCACTCTAAAAAAATCTGTTTTACAGATTATCAAATATCTGTTCAGTGCTCACATTTGCAACCTACCTTTTCAATTTTGTTTTCACATGTTATAGCTTATTGATTATTTTATTTGGGAGTTTTATCACACTAGTTTTATGAATTTTTACTCATCTAATTTTCAGTCATTTCTTCAATATTTTCTGAGGGTCTTTGTGTTTGGAGAGTTTCTGTTTTGTCTCAAAGCAATATATTACATCAAACATTTGTATTTCCAATGCGCCTAGCACTATTCCGAGATTGAACGTACATTTATCTAATTACACTCTATTTGATCTCTCTTCACGTGTCTCCACAGCATTTTTCTACTTTCACAGAGTTTTTATAGTTTTTACCAATTTGAAACCTTTGATTAAAAACACAAATGTGTAAAATTGCATAAAATTATGTTAAGTAATTAAATCTTCAGAAACAGGTATAAAATGCTTATGAACAGTTCTCTGCTCTGTATTGCACTTCACAAAAGCAGCACATTTACTGATACATGTTGTAGAACTTCTGAGCTTATTTTAGAAAAGATTACAGAAAATACACCAGAAAAATACACATTTCTCATGGCCAGGATCTATGTTTGTGACCTACCAATATCAATACAATACTTATAAACTGATGTGGATTTCATGTGACCACTGGCTGGAGTATTCACCTGAGAAACCATCTACCTATCATTCATTAGAGAAACATGACCAGTTCCTTTGGAGAACTATGGAGGTAGGGAGGGGAAGAGCAGGAAGTGTGATAGTATGAGCAGAATACTGTCAAGGAGATAAAATGACTCAAGTGAGAGAGAGGAAGAAGAGCTTTGGAACACTGTATTAGTTTGTCCAGGCTGCTATAACAAAATACAATAGATTGAGTGGCTTAAACAACCAAAGGTATATCTCACAGTTCTGGAGGCTGGAAGTCTGAGATCAAGGTGTCTGCATGTCTTGTTTCTCCAGAGGCTTCTGTCTTTGGCTTGCAGATGGCCACCTCCTTGCTGTATCCTCACATGGTCTTTCCTCCATGCATGTGCCTCCCTGGTGTCTCTCTGTGTGTCCAAATTTCCTCTTCTTATAAGGATACTAGATTGGATTAAGTACCACCCATAAGACGTCATTCAACCTTGATTACATCTTGAAAAGTTCTGTCTTCGAATGTAGTCACATTGAAAATTAGGGCATATTGATTTTAGGGGAATACAATCAGTCCATCACAAACATCTTTAAAACTTGGCTCCAATGTCATCTCTTCTGGAAAGCTTCCCCAGATTTTCCCAGGCAAAGTTAATGGTAGAGATTCCCATGTGACACTTCTTCCTCTTTCTGCCATGAGCTACACTGTCCTGTAACAATCTTTTCTCCAAGTCATTATCATCCCCTACCACTGGGAATCTCTCTTCTTTGTATTACCATCACCCAACTGTGAGTTGGTGCAGTGGGTACAGTAGGATTATGAAATGACTGATCAATGAATTGTGAATAAAATGTGTTGGGGTTTCTTAAAAGAAACGAACAAGATCATCTTTGAGCCAGCTGAACAGAATGTTGGCAGGCTACCAAGTGAAAGGAAAGATCTGACCAAGTTTAAGTCTGGATTGGGAATCCAGGCATAAACATGTAGGAATGAGGGCTAATGGCCAGCAGCAGAAATGCTGAGACAAGATGCAGTGGTGGGCAGAGCCCGAGGGCAGGAACCAGAAGGACCAGATCCAAAACTCAGTTTTTTGGTCACTTACTGGCTGGATGCTAATGGGCAAGTCATTCAAGTGCTTTGAATTACAGTTGGCTTAATAGTCAAATGAGACCATACAAATTGGTGGGAGTGTCTGAGTTAAATGAAGACACCCATGTAAAGAACCTACTACAGGATCTGGTACATTGCAGGTAATTGACAAATGATAGAAACTTCCACAACCAAACCATCTCAAATCTTTCAAAATGCTGTCTGTGTAGTAAGACCTTAGCTCTCCAGACACCTTGAGGACCTGAAAAAAAGTCTGAACTGCTTTGGAAAACTTTGACCTGCCAGATGGGGCCTTCTAGATCCACCGTGGCAAAGAGAAATGGCCCTAGCATTACTAATGGTGTTTTCCTTAAAAAAATTACATTAACTCTCCTTGGAGTTCAAATGAAATGCATTTCCATGATAATACTCAGAGCTTAAGGTTCATAACATTTCAGAATACAAAAAATCAGTTCTGTGTTTACCTTGTGCTTATTAAACAGAAAAAAGATGAAGGGAGCAAATAGAGGAAAGACAACCAAGATTATTTCCAATTTCTCAAGATACCCTTTCCACCTGGATGCTTTGATAATGGCATAACGGGGAACAAAGTCTGAGCTTACATGAGGCTCAAAAATATGGGGCAAAGTCACTCGGTTCTGTCATCCAGATGTTTCATTTGTAAGATAACAAAAAGTCAAAGGGCCAAACACTGGGGTAAATGACTTCAGATTTAAATTGTCTTAATTTTTATAGACTTGCAGAATCATAGAATGAGAAAGACCTTGAGAGGTCATCTGGAACCTGTGTAAATTTTAAAACTCCTCATCTCGATTAATTTTAAGAGTGACAGAAGAGGAAATTGTATAATCTTTTAGAAGAGCCCGTTCCGGTGTTCGATAGCTCTCACCTCAGGAAAACGCCTCTCAGTGTTAAGCCAAGTGATTGTTTCTGCTGAGAAAAAAATGTCAGTCGCTTATTTCACCCAAAGGGTAGAAAGCATGGAGTTCATTTATATAAAAAGGGCTAGGTAACTTGCTGAGAAATAGTCAAAGCTACTTTGACTTTAGAGTCCAAAGAACTGGGTTCAAATCTCAATACTGGTACTTGCTAGCTGATAACTACTTCATTTCCCTGCGTACCATTTTCCTTTTTTGTAAACGGAAGCCCTAGCCTCAAAGCCTGCTGAGTGCATAATACAAGGAGGAAGTAGTGAATTCCAAGTTGTAGTACTACCATATGCTGTACTGTTTTTAAGTACTGAAATATTCATTTATTTCTTGGTGTGCTATTTTAATTTTTCTTAAATCTGAAATTTGAGTTATTAATATCTGGAGAGCAAGATCAATGGTTCAATTATTCAAATTATGTGAAAAGACAAACTGATGCAAAATCTACAAGTCTAGACAGCTCCAGGCCTGTGTGAATAGCAATAAGCAACTATATTGTGGTCTTGCAAAACTTCTATTGAAGAAATAATTATTATTGCACTTCAAAGGATTTCTGAAAAAGTAGAATATGAATGTGACAGTATGGAAATTATTACAGGACTTCTGTATCAGATTCAGCAAATATCTATGATGCAAATGCAGAAAATGAAGACAAACCAAATATTTTCTTTGGCAGAGGTTGGGGTGGAGTGGGAAAGACCTTATTATTAATAACAAAAGATCTACAGTCTTTGTTGGGATGGGCGTGGGAGGAGGAGTTTTTCAAATAAGAATTCCTCATAACATCTAGTAAGAGTTAAAATTATTTGAAGGTGAAATTTGAAGGAACATATTTAGGGGTAACTCCTAACTATCTCAAGACTATTCTTCTGCCTAGTCAGAAAATCACCAGAAAGAGCTTTTACAGCAGCAAGAAAAGCTTACACAAAAACATTTTGGCAATGCAATGATGTCACTGACTCACTTTATGATTTAAGCCACAAGTTTTTAAAAAGAGAAAATAATATTTTCATTTTCAACTTCCATTACTGATTAGATTTTGCTAAATTATACACTTTTTAGGTTGTATTTTGAATATTTATCTTAATGAATTTTTATTTGCCAATAATTTGTATTATAGTTATAATGCTTATCTTTTATAAATTTAATTTTCCCCAATGTTTGTACAATATATGTTTTTGAATTTAAAGTACACTAAATAATTTACTTTCTTTGAGCTTTTTATTTTATAAATTCTATCTCAGTTGGTAAAGAATCTGCCTGCAATGCGGAAGACCTAGGTTGGATCCATGGGTTGGGAAGATCTCCTGGAGAAGAGAAAGGCTACCCACTCCAGTATTCTGGCCTGGAGAATTCCATGGACTCTATGGAGTCAGACTTGACTGACATTCACTTTTCACACTTTCAAAATAAAATTTTGATCGCATGTAAAATAAATACATGGAAGTAATGGAATTGCTATCTTGCTACAGCATTGATAAATTGATATTGGGGGCAGGGAAATGTATCAGGACTCAAGGAGGAATCAGCAACCCAAATCAGCAGAAGCAAAGGAGTCTGGCTTTTCTCTCATTCAAGCCTGGTACCTTCTCTGCTTGATAGTAGCAGGATATAGGACTTTCTGGTAGACCATCAGTTCAGTTCAGTCGCTCAGTCATGTCGGACTCTTTGCGACCCCATGAATCTCAGTACGCCAGGCCTCCCTGTCCATCACCAACTCCCAGAGTTCACTCAGACTCACGTCCATCAAGCCAGTGATGCTATTCAGCCATCTCATCCTCTGTCGTCCCCTTCTCCTCCTGCCCCCAATCCCTCCCAGCATCAGAGTCTTTTCCAATTAGTCAACTCTTCGCATGAGGTGGCCAAAGTACTGCAGTTTCAGCTTCAGCATCATTCCCTCCAAAGAAATCCCAGGGCTGATCTCCTTCAGAATGGACTGGTTGGATCTCCTTGCAGTCCAAGGGACTCTCAAGAGTCTTCTCCAACACCACAGTTCAAAAGCATCAATTCTTTGGTGCTCAGCTTTCTTCACAGTCCAACTCTCACATCCATACATGACCACAGGAAAAACCGTAGCCTTGACTAGACGGACCTTTGTTGGCAAAGTAATGTCTCTGCTTTTGAATATGCTATCTAGGTTGGTCATAACTTTCCTTCCAAGGAGTAAGCGTCTTAATTTCATGGCTGCAGTCACCATCTGCAGTGATTTTGGAGCCCCCCAAAATAAAGTCTGACACTGTTTCCACTGTTTCCCCATCTATTTCCCATGAAGTGATGGGACCGGATGCCATGATCTTCGTTTTCTGAATGTTGAGCTCTATGCCAACTTTTTCACTCTCCACTTTCACTTTCATCAAGAGGCTTTTGAGTTCCTCTTCATTTTCTGCCATAAGGGTGGTGTCATCTGCATATCTGAGGTTATTGATATTTCTCCCGGCAATCTTGATTCCAGCTTGTGTTTCTTGCACTCCAGCATTTCTCATGATGTACTCTGCATATAAGTTAAATGAGTAGCAGGCATAAATCTAACATTAGATTTATGGATTAGGGAAGTGGGTCAGGGTGAAGTCAGGCACAGCAAATATTCCACTGTGGACCTTGGAAGGAACATCCTGTAGGGAGTAGGAGATTATGGTCTGGAAGTATTCGAGATTCAGGGAGGCCAGGCAGCTAAGTTGCAGAACTGCTATGAGGATTAAATATTAAATAGTCTATGGACTTCTTAAATAAAGACATCACATTATACATAAGAGGTTATTATAAGATGCGGTTGAATATAGTACTGCATAGCTACTGGAACTCGGGACAAGTTATTTAACCTTGTTGTGACTCAGTTTCCATATCTGTAAAGTGGTGTTAAGAACACTGCACATTTAACATTTAATATTTAGCAATGAGAGAGAATTATGGGATTATAACTTACAAAGGTTTCAGAGTAATTCCTAACACCTGGTAAGAATTTAGGATGCTACATGCCTCTAGAGCAAAGTGATAATTAGTATTATCATTTTAAACCTAAGAATTCAATACATCCCCAGTGAGAAAGTGCTAAAGGGAGAATTTTTTGAATTGCAATATCTAACTTGCATATCAAACACAAAGGTTTACAACCACAATAAAAAATATCAATTTTCAAATGTTAATTTATAAAAATAAAATTTAAAATTTAATAATACTATTGTATTGTCCCCCTGTTTATTTAACTTATATGCAGAGTACATCATGAGAAATGCTGGACTGGAAGAAACACAAGCTGGAATCAAGATTGCCGGGAGAAATATCAATAACCTCAGATATGCAGATGACACCACCCTTATGGCAGAAAGTGAAGAGGAACTCAAAAGCCTCTTGATGAAAGTGAAAGTGGAGAGTGAAAAAGTTGGCTTAAAGCTCAACATTCAGAAAATGAAGATCATGGCATCCGGTCCCATCACTTCATGGGAAATAGATGGGGAAACAGTGTCAGACTTTATTTTTGGGGGCTCCAAAACCACTGCAGATGGTGACTGCAGCCGTGAAATTAAAAGACGCTTACTCCTTGGAAGGAAAGTTATGACCAACCTGGATAGCATATTCAAAAGCAGAGACATTACTTTGCCAACAAAGGTCTGTCTAGTCAAGGCTACGGTTTTTCCTGTGGTCATGTATGGATGTGAGAGTTGGACTGTGAAGAAAGCTGAGCACCAAAGAATTGATGCTTTTGAACTGTGGTGTTGGAGAAGACTCTTGAGAGTCCCTTGGACTGCAAGGAGATCCAACCAGTCCATTCTGAAGGAGATCAGCCCTGGGATTTCTTTGGAGGGAATGATGCTGAAGCTGAAACTGCAGTACTTTGGCCACCTCATGCAAAGAGTTGACTCATTGGAAAAGACTCTGATGCTGGGAGGGATTGGGGGCAGGAGGAGAAGGGGACAACAGAGGATGAGATGGCTGGATGGCATCACTGACTCGATGGACGTGAGTCTGAGTGAACTCCAGGAGTTGGTGATGAACAGCGAGGCCTGGCGTGCTGCGATTCATGGGTTCGCAAAGAGTCAGACACGACTGAGCAACTGATCTGATCTGATCTGATCTGATTGTATCAATTATTTTAAGTTACTTAAAGTGAAGTTATATCTACCAAAATGGAAAAGTAAACCTCTTTAAAGATGCTTATGTGAAACTTGGCATGAGTTTAGCACAAGTGACTCCTGTTTTAACATGGGACTGACCACAGCAGATGGGAGATTGCAAAGTACTCTATGAGTCTGAAAGCAGAAGGAAAAGTGATAGGTACTTAGCACAGTGGAGGAAGTTCAAACCCCAAATGGGGCTTCCAAGGTGCCTCAGTAGTAAAGAATCTGCCTGCCAAGGCAGGAGACCCAGGTTTGATCCCTGGGTAAGGAAGATCCCCTGGAGAAGCAAATGGGAACTCACTGCAGTATTCTTGCCTGGAGAATCCCATGGAGAGAGGAGCCTGGCAGGCTATAGTCCATGGGTTGCAAAGAGTCAGACACGACTGAAGCAACTGAGCACACACAAAAGACAGGCAGAGGAAGATGGGCATGAGACTGAAACAATAGAGAGAATTCTATGAGGGTGTGACAGGAGGGGAAACTACATTCTCAACCAAAGTATGAGGAACTCAAGAGATAATGGCTGAAATGAACAGATCAAGACATAGCAATATAAGGGTAGCATTAAAAAAATATATAGTTAAGGAATCAAAATAAAACAAAAAAACCTAAAATGGTTCATATCTTGGAGTGCTGGGTACACAGAAAGTAGGAGATTGCTATTTTTGAATAGGAGTTGCAGCATTACTTGTTTTAAATGCATTACACACACACATACAAAATAAAGCAAATAAAATATGATTAAACAGTGTGTATGAGAGTGTGTGTGTGTGTGTTAGGTGCTCAGTTGTGTCCGCCTCTTTGGAACCCCATGCGTGGTAGCCCACCAGGCTCCTTTGTCTGTGGTATTCTCCAGGCAAGAGTACTGGAGCAGGTTGCCATTCAGTTCTCCAGGGGATCTTCCCAACCCTGGGATCAAATCTGGGTCTCCCTCCTTGTAGGCAGATTCTTTACTGTCTGACCTACCAGAGATTAAACAGTATTTATTATTATAGCCTATTAAGAGTAAAGCGGAGAAGGCAATGGCACCCCAGTCCAGTACTCTTGCCTGGAAACTCCCATGGACGGAGGAGCCAGGCGGGCTGCAGTCCATGGGGTTGCTAGGAGTCGGACACGACTGAGCGACTTCACTTTCACCTTTCACTTTCATGCATTGGAGAAGGAAATGGCAACCCACTCCGGTGTTCTTGCCTGGAGAATCCCAGGGACGGGGGAGCCTTGCGGGGTGCCGTCTATGGGGTTGCACAGAGTCGGACATGACTGAAGCAACTAAGCAGTAGCAGCAGCAAGAGTAAAGACGTGATCAAAATAGGGAAGGTTAGTGATGAGCTTTCCCTAAAGCAGACAACAATTACTCTGTAAAGTTGCCTTATCAGTATGTTTTATAGTTAAAAACATTCTTCTCTAAACCAGGCTGAAAACTATGTACCATGTATATCAAGAACAGAGGCTGTCTCAAGTTGAGCTCTCTGTCACTTTAGTTGTGGCTATAACCAAGGGGCAAGATCAAGAGCAGTTGTGTCCTTGTCATCAAGTACCTATGGGCTTGTGACAACAGGACCAGCCTGGGCGTGGAGTGGGGTGGTGACATATCCCCTAATACAGATGCTGTCAAATTTGAGCCTGTATCACCTGGAAGGCTTGTGAAGACAGGTGGGGTGCTGGGCTCCCCAACTAGAGTTTCTGGCTCACTGGGCTGGGGTGAAGCCTGAGAACTGGCGTCTCTAACCATTTCTCAGGGGATGAGGATGATGCTCGACCTGGGGCCACATTCTGAGAACCACTAGCCCGATTAGAAATGGATAAGTGTGCAGGGCAATAAGGGCAGGTTACAGAGAACTGGCTGAGGGAAGAAGGCTGTTCCTGGAAAAGTGTCTGAATAGGCTTTGTGCTCCAAGGGGAAGGACAGAGAGAGGAATCTAGGTGCCCTATATATTTTCCAAGGCTGGCATTGTGATGTCTTTTAATAATCTTCTTGGCTCAGTCCAACAGTCTCTACTTTAAAGAAATGTTTGGTTCACACAATTCTAATAATATGTTCCTAGAATACAGCCCACCAATGAAAGTCTGAAAAATAGATTCTATTATCCTTCTCTACTGTTGAACCTAAGCTATATCATTAGAGGCAGCCAGAGAGGCTGAGCAAATCACATGTACATTTTTCAGGTATCTAAGAAGAAAGAAAACAGGTTCAAAGAAGCAGACCTAACCTGGAAGAGCCTGAACAAGGAGACAATGCTTTCTTTTAAAAATGATTGAAAATATTGATAAATGTTATCTGACTGATTTTAGCTATTATTTGCATTATGAGCCAAAGCTTGCAATTTCACAGAGTCTATTGGGATCAGAACTACAAATGTAAACTTAAAAGTGTGTCATAGTTGGGACATATTGGACCTGGGGGTGAGTTTAGGCAGTCAGTGGATAAGGCAGAGAAATGAAAAGTAAGAAGTGCTTGGTTCAAGACCTGGCTCATGGAGGGAGACAGCCAGCATCTAACAGTCAGACTCTCAGGTCCCAGCAGGGTGTGACCTTGGATGAGTTAACGTCTCTGAGCTTCAGTTATCTCATCTGCAAAGCGAACATAATAGTGGCCCACACTTCACAGCTTATTGTAAGGTGTAGCACAGTCCCCGGAACACAGGGTTGTGCTAAAAGGATGTGAACTGTAATAGTAGATAAAAACAAGCTCTTTGAAGTCAGATTAGGGTTTGTATCTAGCTTGTCACTTTCAGTTGTGATTCCTTTGGGCATGTTACTGAACCCTTCTAAGGCGTAAGTTTGTGTTAAAATAGGGATAATAATATATAACCTTTTAGGATTACTCCAAGGATTAAATGAAAGCAAGTATGATAGTATGCATATCCCTTGGCTATATTAAGTACTCAACAAATGAGATTATCACTACATATAGGAAATCTGACTCTTATGAATATTACTTTTCCTCATTGGTAAAAAGAGAACAAAGATCTACGCCACCCTTTTCCAAGTTTGGTTTGAGGCTCAAATAAGATAGTGAATACAGTCTTCCTGGTGGTCCAGTGGTTAGGAATCTGTCTGCTAATGCAGGGTACATGCGTTCGATCCCTGATCTGGGATTCTACATGCCATGGGGCAACTACACGTGGGAGCGGCAACTACTGAAGCCCGCATGCCCTAGAGCCCAGGCTCTGCAGTGAGAATCATCCACAATGAGAAGTTTGCACACTGCAACTGGAGAGTAACCCCCACTCTCTAGTGAAAGCCTGTAGGCAGCAGCAAAGATCCGGTGCAGCCAACAATAAAAAATAATATTTTTTCAAAAAAGATAATGAACATGAAAGAAACTTTCATTCATTCATTCACTCATTCAACAAATACTTGTTTCTCATCTTTTGTGTACCAGGACTGTTCTAAATGCCAGTAGTACACTTGTAAATAAAAAGGATAAAACATCTGCTTTCATGGAGCTTATATTTCTACCACTAGAGTGGAGGAGGGAGAGATGAAGAAACAATACATAAAGTCAAGTAATAGAAATACTTTAGAGAAATGTAAAGCAAGATAAAGAGGGTGGGGCTGAGGTGGTACAGTTGTGCTACTTTATAAAAGGTGATCAAGGAAGAAATAGCCAATAAATAGCATTTGAGTAGAGATGTGCAGGGCACGAGGCGGGTAGGGCAGCAGATGTCTGGAGGAAGCAGAGGGACAGTCCAGTGGGTCTACTATTCCTGGGACGGGAGCATACGGGATGTGTTCAAGGAACTGTAAGGAGCCCAGTTTGGCTGAAGCAGCTGAAGGAGGTGGGAGAGTGAGCCACAGAGCACACAGCAATTTACAGGCCATTAGCCTCGGTTGTCGGAGAAGGCAAGGGCACCCGACTCCAGTACTCCTGCCTGGAAAATCCCATGGATGGAAGGGCCTGGTAGGCTACAGTCCATGGGGTCACTAAGAGTTGGACACGACTGAGCGACTTCACTTTCACTTTTCACTTTCATGCATTGGAGAAGGAAATGGCAACCACTCCAGTGTTCTTGCCTGGAGAATCCCAGGGACGGGGGAGCCTGGTGGGCTGCCGTCTACGGGGTCACACAGAGACAGACACGACTGAAATAACTTAGCAGCAGTAGCAGCAGCAGCCTCAGTTGTGCCCCATCAGATTCGTATGTTGAAGTCCCAACCCCCAATGTGATGGCATTAGGAGGTAGAACCTACCTTCTGGAGGTTCTGGAGGTAATTAAGGTTAAATGAGGTGGGTGGGGCCCTACTCCAACAGGACTGGTTTTCTTATAAGAAGAGCCCACTCCCTCTCTTGCTCCCCCTTCTCCTCCCCACCCCCTGCTGCCTGCACACAGAGGAAATGCCACGCAAGGACACAGCAAGAAGGCACTGCTTGTGAGTCTGGAAGAGAGTGCCACCAGAAACTGAATTCACTGGTACCTTGATCTTAGACTTCAAGCCTCTAAAACTGTAAGAAAATAAATGTCTATTGTTTAAACTGCCCAGTCAGTGGTACTTTGTTATAGCAGCCCAAACAGACTAGTACACCATGAAAGCACATGAAGACGGGCTTCAAGATGGGCAGCCCATCTTGAAGATGGGCTAGTACACCATGAAAGCACTTGAAGATGGGTTCTCAATGGGCAGCCACTGGGAAGCCTTAAGCAAGGACAGGACGTCTGACGACCTTGCTTTTGTGTGTAAAATACAGGGGCAAGGTTGAAAGCTAAGACATTAGTTAGGAGGTTATGACAATAATCCAGAAAACAATGATAAGCAGCTCAGATTGGAGTGATAGTCATAGATAACATGATGAGAAGTGCATGAATTCTGAGTGTAGCTTGAAGATATAACCAACAGAAAATGCTTGGGCATGGGAGATGCGGTATGAAGAAAGGGGGTCAAAGGTGACTGCTGGGATTTTGGCTGAGCACCGGGAAGACTGGAGTTGCTGTTCACTGAGCTGGAGGAGGTTGAAGAAGAAATAGCTGGGGTGGTTAACCAGAGTTTGGTTCTGGACTTTAAAGTGCACATTGCCTAGCAGATACCCAATGGAAATGGTTGAGGATTCAGATGGAGTCATGAGTCCTGAGTTCAGGGGAGTGGGAGCATTGGAGATAAAAAAGTGTAAAGTCATTAGTATATGGATGGCATTTAAAGCCATGAGACAGCATGATCAAATTTCTAAATAATAAAATGTTACATATTTGTAAGGATATGTATAAGTCAGTTGGGATCTTTGGTATCCTTCACTCTTCAGACTCATTACAGAAAAAATCCACATACAGTCTTTCTCCTCTTTATGTTTTCAGTTCAGTTCAGTTCAGTCGCTCAGTTGTGTCCGACTCTTTGCTACCCCAAGGACTGCAGCACACCAGGCTTCCCTGTCCATAACCAACTCCTGGAGCTTAGTCAGACTCATATCCATTGAGTTGGTGATACCATCCAGCCATCTCATCCTCTGTCGTCCCCTTCTCCTCCTTTCCCAGCTTCGGTGTCTTTTCCACTGAGTCAACTCTTCGCATCAGGTGGACAAATTATTGGAGTTTCAGCTTCAGCATCAATCCTTCCACTAAACACCCAGGACTGATCTCCTTTAGGATGGACTGGTTGGATCTCCTTGCAGTCCAAGGGACTCTCAAGAGTCTTCTCCAACACCACAGTTCAAAAGCATCAATTCTTCGGTGCTCAGCTTTCTTCACAGTCCAACTCTCACATCCATACATGACTACTGGAAAAACCATAGCCTTGACTAGACTGTGTTTTACTTGGTAATATACAATGCTGTTTTAAAATAAGACAAGAAGAGACATCTACTATCTGTCAATACTTTGCAAATAGAATATTTTACTCTTTCCGTAACACATCAGAGAGATATCCCAGTTGCCAAATCTATTGATAGGTTTGCTTAGCAGCTATTCCACACTTAACCATGTGTTGAATACTGTGCTAGCAACTGGGGAAACAATGAAAAAGATAACATTCCCAGCTTCAGTGAGTCATGCATTTGCAACAAACTGTGATAAGTGTGATGACAGAGATACACAGGAATCTTGGAATCCCAGGGAAAGCATGCCTAAATCGTCTTGTTAGAGCCAGCAAGGGCTTCCCAAAGGAGGTACCATCTGGTATGAGTTGGAGCCAAAGGGCTGCAGGGTGTGAGGCCACAGGACCAGCCTGAGTACCAGCACAGAGCTAAAAGGTTAGCCAAAAGAACATAAGCAAGTCAAGGGGCTGAGGGTAACATGAGATGCAGGGGGTGATAAAGATATGATGCTGGGACTTAGACAGGGGCCAGGGTATGTAGGTATCCAAAATACTTATTTAGGGTACGGGATTAACATTCACCTTGGAAGAAGGAAGGGTACAAGGGGGAAATGAATGTTTTTTTTTTTTAATAGGGGAAGAGTTTACAAATTAGTAATAGGCATCAGTTACTTTAAGTAAAGAGTCCCAAAGAGTGGAAAACCTTTGCATATGAAGGTATCTTCATATATTATTAACAAAAGTAAAATATTGCAAGGAAATCTTTGTTCAACAATAGGGAAATGACTAAATGAATTATAGTGGATCTATCCAATAAGAGTCCATTTACTCAGTGAAACATTACTCATTTGAAGTGATTGATTGTACTAGTATCTGCCACCAAGGGAAAGTGTTTTTGGTAAGGACAAAATAAACAAACTAAGCTTTATATGTTTAACCTGATAACTGTCATATAAGATATGTCTCTACAGAGTGGAAGAAATACACCCAAATGATGGATCATAGCTATTTTTTTTGTCTTCCTCTAATTTCTAAATTCCATGTAATATGTGGATATTGGTTTAAAAATTTTAAAGTCATGAATCCATAAACAATCAAAACGTTACTTATGACATTTTTGTTACTTTTCATTAACAAAGACAATAAATCGTGTGTGATAACTTTGAGAGTTAAATGAGGAGATAAAGATCAGTGTTATATTATTTTTTGTATGAGTTACACGTTTGCTGCAGCACTGGGTGAGGAGTGGCAGATCACATAGCTGCGGTCCTGGAGAGAAAGCACATTCCCTGCGATGACGAGTAAATCACTGCTCTTCTCCAGGCCCTGGGGCACAAGCCACCCTTTCCTTAGTGCTTTTGGTTTGGATCTAGTGCAAATGCTCTCATCGTTACAGGTCAGCTTAGTTTTAATCTCATCTCAATAATCCACATTGCTGGAGAGAGAGGACCCCAGTTCAGGATAATTCTAGTTCCTCTTCTGTCAAAAAGCGAATTGAACAAGATCATTTCTGAAATTCCTTATAGTCCCAGAACATCCTGATTGTTCTTTTTCTTAAAATTTATAGTTGAACAGCATGTTTCTAGTGATGCAATGCACACCTGTTCACATTTAATTTAACTATTTTTTAAATTTTATTTTATTTTTAAACTTTACAATATTGTATTAGTTTTGCCAAATATTGAAATGAATCCGCCACAGGTATACCTGTGTTCCCCATCCTGAACCCTCCTCCTTCCTCCCTCCCCATACCCTCCCTCTGGGTCGTCCCAGTGCACCAGCCCCACGCATCCAGTATCGTGTATCGAACCTGGACTGGTGACTCGTTTCATACATGATATTATACATGTTTCAATGCCATTCTCCCAAATCTCCCCACCCTCTCCCTCTCCCACAGAGTCCATAAGACTCATCTATACATCAGTGTCTCTTTTGCTGTCTCGTACACAGGGTTATTGTTACCATCTTTCTAAATTCCATATATATGCGTTAATTTTAAAATATAGTACACTGACTTACATTTCTATAACCATTTATACTTCACCAACTATTTTCACATATATGTTACCACCTGCTCTCCACTATCACCTCTGATTCTCATTTTTCATGTAGGGGAATTAAGACGAAATGATCATAAGAGAAGGGAGACACAAGAAACCAGGGACACAGAGCCAACAAGTGGCAAAATGAAGCTGAAGTCAGGTTTTCCATTCCGAACTGGGCCTTCTAATCACTTCAAAAGAACTCACTGCACTGACCTGAGAGCCTATTCTATTAGCCTGCTCTAATCAATCCATGTTTAGGATTTAACAACTCAAATAGGACCTTAGGTAAGTTAAATGGGTTCAGCACCAAGGAATCACTAGAAGCAAAGAATGACTACATTTTATTGAACCTCATTTGTGAGCCATCTGGGAGCATTACCTCAGTGGGACACCTAGGACTAAGTATCACCAGCTAAGAGACACTGATAAAAAAAGACACCCCCATTAGAGTAACATTAAAGTCATGTGTTAAAAGCAGAAGGGTGAAAAATCTAGGGGCATGCAATCTCTGGATGATCTTTGTATTTACCTTAGTAATGCTCACAGAAAGAGACATGCTTTGCTTAAATGATGTTGGCCATAAGACAACATTTCTATAGAGATTTCCTTTGAAAGAATCATCTTGCAGGAAACGGGATGCTACTACAATAGCTGGTGTCTGGGTAACTTACATTCCAACTCACTTCTGGCATTGGTGAACTCTATAAAACTGTTAACTGGAGCCTTACTTTTCTCATCCCTAAAGCATAGTAAGAGTCAGACACGACTGAGCGACTTCACTTTCACTTTTCACTTTCATGCTGTGGAGAAGGAAATGGCAACCCACTCCAGTGTTCTTGCCTGGAGAATCCCAGGGATGGGGGAGCCTGGTAGGCTGCTCTCTATGGGGTCGCACAGAGTCGGACACGACTGAAGTGACTTAGCAGTAGCAAAGCATAGTAATGGTAATTTCCTCTAAGGCTGCTATGCAGAAAAAATTGGCAAACCAAGGCCTGAGTGTGGAGGCATGAGTGGAGTGGAATTAGATCATTGCAGAAGAGCTGGCCAGGAGAGTTTTCTGCTCTGCCCAACACTCTGTCTTAGTCCCTTTCTCAAATCAATCAATTTTCTCACACAACTTTGCCTAAGTACCTGGCATTTTTGCAGATGAATCCCAAAGTCTATTGGTAGAACTCTCCCTCATTTTGTGGATCAGTTCAGCCAGCGTTATCTCGAAATAAAGTATTATGTGTCAGGCACCTTTGTCTGTGATCTGTTCAGAACAGATCTGAAAATCTGGCTATGTGTGCATGCATGCATGCTAAGTTGCTTCACTCGTGTCCAACTCTGTGCAATCCTACTGACTGTAGCCTGTCAGACTCCTCCGTCCTCGGGATTCTCCAGGCAAGAATACTGGAGTGGGTTGCCATGCCCTCCTCCAGAGGATCTTCCTGACCCAGGGATTGTCTCCCGCATTAGCAGGCAGGTTTTTAACCAGGAGGTCCCCCCTACCCCACCCCAGGAAGCCTGAAAGTCCGGCTATTTGTATTCAAATCATCTCTCCTTTTTATTGTCTATCATCCATCTTTCCCTCCCTCCAGCCTTCCAAGAAATTTTCAGGGAGCACGTACTCAATTAAAGCCTTAGAGGAATAGTGGACAGATCACAAACTTCCAGACAGGTCTGGGTTCAAGTACTAGTTCAGTACTAGATTTACCAGCTGCAGGACTTAGAGCAAATGGCTACTTTTCTGATCCTGTGCTTCTTTACTTAAAACTGTAAATAATGATTGCTTCCTTACACCTCTTTGTTGAGGTTTATTATCATTAGCACATGAAGGTGATCAGTGATTTTTAAAAGATTCTCAGAGACAGATGCTAGAAATAAAGATGCAGAAAAAACTGAAAAAAAAAAAAAGAACAAAAAAAAACACGCCAAGACCTTGGCACCATAGGAGACATGAAGAGTGAGAGAAAAACATAAACAGCAATTACAGTATAGCATGTTAAATGATTTAAGGAAGAATTTCCTTGTTTCCCAAAGGATGCAGCCATGTCTGCAGAGGAGGAAAGCTGACTCCCTAGCCCTCGGGTGCATACACTGATGTGCTTGTCTCAAGCAGGAGGGATCTGAGTTGACCTGATGCCCCAGTGGACATTATTACACTTGCAGGTGCCACTGTGAAATAACAAGCTCTCCTCCCACGGTACCTCCTCTCCACCTCCCCCCTCCGAACCAGTTCGCTGCCCAGCCTTCCTGTTCTGAACTTATTATATATCCACTCCCTCCCTCCAGCCCTGATCTTTTCTTATCAACCCTGGGTGTATCTTGGTTCAAATTCATTTTCTCCCCAAGACTAAAAATAAAAATCCTCATGTTACAACTCCATTCGTTGCCTGGAGATAACATTCAGCTCTTCACACGCAGGCAGACCTCCTCCAGCTATGCCAATTTAATCCTATTCTGTAGCTTCATTCATTGTGAATAGGATACCTTTGGCAGGTGAGATGTTATGAACATCAACATGTTAAATCTTCAGTAAAGTCATTCTCCTGGGCATTTTTTTTTTTTTCCCATTTCATTTTGTCCAGAATGCTGTCACAATGTCCTTTGATATCTCTAGACTTTGCCCTTGAGTTCCTCAGCAGTTCATTAATACATGCACCCATCCAGCAGACATCTACTTGAAGACCTATCGTGTGCCAGGCATTGTGTTACAGCATTCCTTTGATCCTTGTAAGACTGGCAGGTATGTGTGCCTACGTGTACATGCATTTAGGGAGAGGAGGGTAAGTCAGCTATTTCTTCAATTTTGGCTGTTCTTCAGTGACAAATGTGTGCAGGGAAGGAGGGCAAGGTGTGGTCACAAATGTGGATTTCAGCTGTCACCTATATCCTCCACATCTTCATCTAGAAGCCACATACCTGTCAATTACAGAGATTTTTATAACCAGGTCTGCGAGCTCACAATTGGTTGTCTATGCCACACTTAAGAATAGAATGCTTCCACAGTCACCTCTTCTACTCACATGGAAGATTTCTCTGCCAGGGAGTACAGGCTCTTTACCTTAAGAGGACATCTATATTATCCATCCATAACAGTTTCATTTGTGTATACTTAATTTCATCACTTGGCTGTTTCACTTTTGAGACTCCCTGCATTATAGCGATTAGCTCTTTTTTGTCTCGGCTCTATTATAGATTGTTCTGTCACATTTTATTTTTGTGTTTGCTTTTTTATTAGTTTTAAATGCTGGTTTCAGTAAAATAATGTACAGTCATTCTTCCATATTTAACTGCTTTGCCCTTTTTGGTCAGCTTTGTAATGTTTTTGATTTACAAGTAATTTTGAAATATATACCCATTTAAAAAGGAACGGCTGTACACTCAATTTCTTCCATCTAAATCTTCTTCAGGAAACAATTTAGGCAAAATGTTACCATGGTAGATGATGAATAAGAATTTAGATTATTGCTCTTTCAAAATATTTCTTTTTATGGAAAAATAAGTGTTTTGATTTGCTGCTCTATTGCAAATTCTGGAGCCCAATACTTGACCGTAACTGTCATCTTCCCACCTAGGGGTAAGCTAATCTGAGACTGGAGAGCTGTCCAAGTACAACAGGCCGCAAACGTCTAGAGCCACGCACATGTTATTGGATTCAGGGAGCCTGAGCATGGGTAGGTTGGCTGTTAGTACACCCATTTTACAGCTGAGGAAACGGAGGCCCTCAGAAGGTAACTATCAAACCGAAGCAGTCAACACTGTGGTGGCAGGATGCAAACATAGGTGTTCTGATTCTAAATTCTACGCATCCCTCCTCTCACCCTAGACCACACATTCAGAACCAGGGTATAGTCTTCAAAAGGCACGGGAAGGATGAAGAGGAGACAGGTCTGGGGAAAAGGAATCGCTAGAAGGTATCTCTAGTATATTCAATACTTATGGGGTTAATTTCATTAAGAGTCTGATTCTGAAGATTAAAAAGGTGAGAAACTGGAGAGAAAAAACTTTAGTGAGTGAGACCATGGCAGTGAGAGGTTGTGAGAAGATTTAGGGTTGAGAGGGACAGAAGTCCTAAGCAGGAAGTGGGATGTGCCCTGGGTTAAAAAACTACATTTTGGATCATGAGTTTAATTTGATTTCTGTTACATTACAGAAAGGGGAATGGTAGAAGAGGTAGAATAGAAATTGGCTGCCTTATGAAGTAGAGAGTCCCCTATTATATAAAGCTTATGACTCTGTACTAGTCAGGGTTAACCAGAGAGGCAGAGACAAGCACCAGTAGATTGTATACGGGTATGTGTGTGTGTGTGTGAGTGTGTTTGTTTGCACATGTATATATATATATGTGTGTGTGTGTGTGTGTGTATATATATACATATATATTGAATTATATATATATTCTATTCAGGATATATAGTTGAATTATTCCTATTCAACACTTCTTTGATATGTGTTACTTCTTTGACATTACTCAGTTGTGTCTGACTCTTTTTGACCCCATGAACCATAGCCCACGAAGCTCCTCTGTCCGTGGAATTCTCCAGGCAAGAATACTGGAGTGGGTAGCCATTCCCTTCTCCAGGGGATCTTTCCTGCCAAGAGATGAAACCCAGGTCTCCTGCACTGCAGGCAGACTCTTTACTATTTGAGCCATCAGGGAAGTCCATATATATACACATATGTGTGTGTGTGTATATATATACACCCATGCTTATATATGCATATAATCTCCTAGTGGTTGGTTCTGTTCCTCTAAAAATATAAATAAGCACATTACATATTACATATATACATGCATTATATATATATTTTTTATAAATATGTATGTATTATTTATTTATAGAGAAATTTGGCCTTTTCCAACTCTGGGAACTGGTTAAGCTGTCTATAAATCTGTTGTATCTTGTCTGATGCTGGAGCTTGAAGTCCACTGGGTAGGCAGTCAGGAAGGAAAGATGGATATAAGTAATGAGGAAAATTAGGGGCAGCTGGGAACCCAAAGGCATGAGCTGAAACTCCCTAAGGATGAACTGGAACCTCGGCTTTCACTGCTACCCCAGTTGTAAATGTGGATGACCTGCTGGAGCCAGGGTCTCTTCTCAAAACACACACAAATGGATAACAGGTTAGAGAAGTTGGAGGAGGATCTGGGGAAAGGAAATGCACTCGTAGGCTTGGATGCTGCTTTATGCTGACTCCGTGAGTCTGCAGATCAGCAACAACACATGAGCAGCAAAGTGGCTAATGTGTCCTTTCATCCTCCAGATTTCCCTAGCACCTCTCTGTGGTCCAACCTAACTGAAAACTACAGGAAACTGAATTCTGAGTAATGAACTTCAGTCTAGCCAACCTGACATATAGAAAGCCACCATTCTAGGGGGGAAGGAATACTGTGTCTGGTGGAGAGCTGATTTTGATGCTCCCCAGAGGCACAGCAGAAACTCAGGGAACCAAACATGCCTCCTGACTATTGAGCACCCAGGTCCTCTCCAGCCATGGAGATCTCCTTGTGCATTCACTGATTTAGCTGTTTTCAGTGCCTTTGTCACTGGAGATTTTCATTCTCCAAGACCAAAGAATGGGAAAGAGTCTTCCTGTTTCCTCTCTTCTTTATTGCCAAAGATCAACGCATCTGCCTTTTGTATTTTAAAGATTTATAATTGCATGCATTACAAGCAAAATAATAGCTAAAATTATTCATTAAGACTATATAATGTGCCAGACCCTTTCACCTGTCCTCTCATTAAATTCTTACATCAATCCTATGTAGAAAGCATTACTGTTACCTTAATTTTACTGACGTAAACTGATTGATCAAATTGCCAACCTCCGGTGGATCATCGAAAAAGCAAGAGAGTTTCAGAAAAACATCTATTTCTGCTTTATTGACTATGCCAAAGCCTTTGACTGTGTGGATCACAATAAACTGTGGAAAATTCTGAAAGAGATGGGAATATCAGACCACCTGACCTGCCTCTTGAGAAACCTGTATGCAAGTCAGGAAGCAACAGTTAGAACTGGACATGGAACAAAAGACTGGTTCCAAATAGGAAAAGGAGTATGTCAAGGCTGTATATTGTCACCCTGCTTATTTAACTTATATGCAGAGCACATCATGAGAAATGCTGGACTGGATGAAGCACAAACTGCAATCAAGACTGCTGGGAGAAATATCAATAATCTCAGTTATGCAGATGACACCACCCTTATGGCAGAAAGTGAGGAACTAAAGAGCCTCTTGATGAAAGTGAAAGAGGAGAGTGAAAAAGTTGGCTAAAGCTCAACATTCAGGAAACCAAGATCATGGCATCTGGTCCCATCACTTCATGGGAAATAGATGGGGAAACAGTGGAAACAGTGTCAGACTTTATTTTTCTGGGCTCCAAAATCACTGCAGATGGTGACTGCAGCCATGAAATTAAAAGATGCTTACTCCTTGGAAGGAAAGGTGTGACCAACCTAGACAGTATATTCAAAAGCAGAGACATTACTTTACCAACAAAGGTCCATCTTGTCAAGGGTATGGTTTTTCCAGTAGTCATGTATGGATGTGAGAGTTGGACTATAAGGAAAGCTGACACTCGAAGACTAGATGCTTTTGAACACCCGAAAAATTGAACACTTTTGCAACTGTGTTAGAGAAGACTCTTGAGAGTCCCTTGGACTGCAAGGAGATCCAACCAGTCCATTCTAAAGGAGATCAGTCCTGGGTGTTCATTGGAAGGACTGATGTTGAAGCTGAAACTCCAATACTTTGGACACCTGATGAGAAGAGCTGACTCATTTGTAAAGACCCTGATGCTGGGAAGGACTGAGGGCAGGAGGAGAAGGGGACGACAGAGGATGAGATGGTTGGATGGCATTACTGATTCAATGGACATGAGTTTGAGCAAACTCTGGGAGTTGGTGATGGACAGGGAGGCCTGGTGTGCCGCGGATCATGGGGTTGCAAAGAGTTGGACATGACTGAGAGATGGAACTGGACTGAAACTGATTGAAATTTGAGATTGATGTGCTCAATGTCAGATAGTTATTATGTTTTGGAGCAGAGATTCAAATCCAAGACATTCAGCTTTGGAAGCACCACCACCACCATCACCAAAAATAACAGGAAAGAGAAATTACCACATGGCTAAGACCCCTCTCGGAGGTTTTACAGTTAAGCCCCTGGTATCTAAAATCTCTTACTTTCTTTCAGTTTGGAGAATGTGTGATTCTATCAGAAGAAGGAGAGAAAGTAGAAGGGTAAATAGAGATAATCTGAGAAAATAAAAATGATGACAAAAAAGAGGCGTACAGGAGGCATCAAAGGGATAAATTGAAGAACAGGGAAAAAGAAAGGAAGATAACAAGAAAAAGATTTTTCTGTCTTAATACTACTCCACATAGGAAGGTATGATTTCTCACCTATGATGGCTGCAAATGACTACAAATGAATACAAGGTAGACACATCTCATCAACAAAATAAATAGCCAACAGTGTCGGTTTGCCAACTGATGGCTTTCAAGCAACTTTAAAAGGTTAAGTGGTAAAAAATAAAAGCTTAAAACCAAGGAATGAATACCAAGGAATGGGGATAGTGGTTCTAGCAATTATTCAGAATTGGGTCCCAGGGGCTGTTGTCTGAGCATTCTCAGGACAGATCAGGTCTGAGGTCACTGCAGGGTTGGCTAATGAGGATAGGCAGTCCTTCATGTCTACTTTCAGAAGAGAGTAACAGCCAGAAAGCCTTTGAAAATCATGAGTGCAGGCTACTATATAAAACCCCGGTTGCTGAACACATATAGCAGGCCAGGCACGTGGCTCTCAAACCAGCATCTTCACTGCATGGCTGTGCAGCTGTGGTTCAGTGCCACTGAGCTGCTGGTGTGCAGAATGTCTAGCCTTGAACCCTTCTCGCCTAGTACAGAACTGCTCATCCTTTGAGTTCCAGCTCAGTAGCATCCTCCATCTCAACATATTTCCCAGCATTGCTCTTCAGGGCTTCTTTCTGTTGGTTCTATATGATAATTAATTGTTTACCTCTCTGAGCTCCTTGAGCAGCAGGATTGTAGCCTACGTTTTCCCCACATTTTCATTAATGGCATTACAAGTGCCTTGGGAACACTCCTCAGCTTAGAGTCACTGCACTGCTCCCTCTTCTAAGTGCAAGCCACCCTGACAACTTAAAAGCCTAGAATTCCTTCCTTTGCCAGGCTTCTCCAGAGTTCTCTCTTCTTTTCCATCCCCACTGACTCTACCTTTGTTTACTTCATCATTCTCTCTTTCTAGGAACAAATGAATAATCTTCAAACATCTCACTCACAAATACATGATTTGTCTCCACTTCAGAGGGCTAGGATTTTTTCAAATTGGAGGAGTAGGATGGTGCCCAGAGGTAAATATCCAGGACTCAACTCCCTACAAAGCTATGCTTCAACATCTCTTTTGTTTTTCAAACCATGTGAACAGTCTCTCCCAAAATCAGTCATCAGAAAAACACTGTTTATCCTTCTTCAGCTTGTTGATTTGCCCTTCCTAACTGAACAAGATGGGAGAACACTGCAGACTCCCTTAACTGTGACTCAAGTAGCAATACAAACCACTGAGCTGCATCAGTGTTTAAAAACCAAGAATTTTACAACAGAATACATCCATAGATGATAAGACTTACATAACTAATATTTCCACCCGTCAAAGCTCTTTTGGACATATTGATCTTAATCACAAAGATAGATATTATTATTCCCACTTTATAAACATCAAAACAAAGGCTCAAAGCACTATGGTGGCTCTTGTAGGATCTCACAGCTGGTTAGTGACAGAGTTCATTAAAAAAACCTTGATTTCCCCAGTCTAGGGAAGGCATACATCTGAGAGAGCTTCTACTCCATTACTCTGGATGCTTACTGATTTTAAACTTTGAAGTCATCACATATCTATATATTTTCAACCTCTGTCTATAAGCAGAATGCATTTGAGAGATTTATGAGACAGGCAATCTAGAAAAGATGACTGTTTTCAGAAGCTACTGCTCCCCAGTCCTCCTTAGGTAGAAAACCTTAATTTGTCTTCCCAAATTCACTCCACCTCAGAGAATAGCTTTGTGGATGGAAAAGCAATAATAAAAGACCAAACGCAGTCCAGCTGCAAATGATCAGCCTCTTCTCTCCAATGTGGTAATTTACAAGCTTCCCCTAGGTCGGGCACTTACTTACATACATGGTGAGCTCTGCTGGATAGCCTGGCCAGCAATGGGGAGAGTGCTCCCCCAACCCAACCCCCATTTCTCATTTAACTCTACTCATTAGAAGAGGCTGCGGCACAAGCCAGGTTGACATGTCAATAAGTCACCAAGGAAATGCAAAAACTGACAGCTGAGGAGTCCCAGCAACCAGTCTTCTCCACTACAGAAGCCCCCAGAAAACAGGTTTCTCAACCTCCTTGCCAGGTCACTTAAATGAGTAGTGACATTTGAGTCCCTCAGAGTAATTAATTTCATCTGTCTCCAATAGTTCCTCATATTTTAAATGAATTTTTACAAGTCTCAGATCCTCCAGCCTCCCAGCTCGCTCTCCAGTCCCGTTGTTCCCCAAGGTCTCATAACAAATAGCTCCCACTCGTATTTGCCTTGCAAACTCACATAAACTGGAAATGATAAATACATTATCTGGGCTTTTTAACAGACCATTGTTTAATTTTCTATGCTTTTCTGGCTGGGGAAGAGATGAACATTACCTTGTGTAGAGTAAGATTTCTATTCTATGTAAGGCAGGTGGGGGTAATCTATGGCAGAAACACAGCACTCTGTTCATCCTAATAGGCGGTGCTGCTAATTAAAAGTGTTAGGAAGGAACATCCATCCACCAGTCTGTGATTCATTCAGCATTATCCCTGGTAAACAAGAAATAGATATTGGAATGAATGCTTCTAATTTGTCAAAAGAATAGGCATTTTCAATTGTGCCTTCCTGGCTCCCTGTATGAAGTACATAATTCAGTGTTGCCATCATTTAAAAGTTTAGGACCTCAAAAGAATAGTACTTGTCCCGAAAGCTCATAAATCTCCAAGTCTGTTTCTTATGTAGAGACATTTATCTTATGCACGGTTTGACTTTAGTTTGCACAATTGAGAATGGTTCCTTCTGTTGGTAAATATATTTAGACTGGTATTTGAGAAGGGAGGTGACATTATTGTATTTAAAAATCAAACCAGTCTGAGACAACCTATTAGGAGAAACCGAAATCTGGGCAGGAAAACTTAAGACTCTTAATGACATTTACTAGGTGCTTAAAGACAAGAAGAAAGAGAATCAATATTATCTTTCTGTAACCATAAACACAATGTAGCCCAGAGAAAAGGCACCGATTCCTGAAGGCTCTGTAAACCCTCTAGAGCTTAAAGAGGAACACGAAAGCACAAAGGCCGTCACTTCAAGAAGACCCTGAGACATTTGTGAGTGTTTTCCCAGAGAGCAAGACTTTCCTCAGGCCAGCAAGACAATCGGCCTCAAACATTTACCTTTGTGTTGTGTAAAAGGGTCCCTTGATCATGAAGATGAGGAGTTGGGGTTCACCAGCATGTCTTGCTGAATGCTGAAAACAAATAAAACATGATATTAAAAAAATAAACATTAATTACTTAACTGGCTTGTTTTTCTTCCTTCTATTTCATTCAAGAAACATTTACTAATTTCCTACCACACAGCAGGCATTGGAAATAAAAAGATGGCATAAACAGAACACGCCTAAACAAAAATCAACAAATATAGCCCATTGTAAGGACTGAACAAGAAGTGGCCCACAATACCTCTTGGGTAGGAGGGTATGTGTGTGTATTGGTGTCACTTCCTGAGATACATGTGTGTGCACACACTCGTGTACATTTCTACACATACCCAGAAGCATGGAAGAATTTTTAAAGAACTCTCCCAATTTATCTGACTCTCTAAAGGCTTGAGCTCTTGCCTTAAGATCAGTAAAGAAGAGGGACTGGAGAAAATGTCAAGAGTCAAGTGTTCGTAGCCTTTAATCTGCAATTCTCCTTCAGGAGTCCTTCTCAAGGAAACAATAGAGAATGCAGGCCAATATTTATGCACAGAGGTTGGCATCACAATGTTGTTTTCAAGAGGGAAACAGACAATGGAGGAATAATAAACTGAATATTTCTACATAGAGTAATAATGTAACTGTGCAAAAATATAAAAAATTCCAAAATAAAACATGGCAAAATTGTTTACAAAGTTTGAGCTCATCCATGTAGAAATTAGTCTTTAAAATATGCCAGCTGTTAACAGTGGTTATTTCTCTGTAGCATGCTGCTGCTGCTGCTGCTGCTGCTAAGTCGCTTCAGTCGTGTCCGACTCTGTGCGACCCCAGAGACAGCAGCCCATCAGGCTCCCCCGTCCCTGGGATTCTCCAGGCAAGAAAAGTGAAAGTGAAATCACTCAGTTGTGTCCGACTCGTAGCGATCCCGCGGACTGCAGCCCACCAGGCTCCTCCGTCCATGGGATTTTCCAGGCAAGAGTACTGGAGTCGGGTGCCATTGCCTTCTCCGCTCTGTAGTATGATCATACGTTATTTTTCTCTTTTTGTTTTCCATATTCCTTACAGACATCACATATTATTTTTCTAGGAAGAAAATGTTTGTATATGAAAAAATTTCAGCTTCAGCATCACCATTTCTGCACCACTTTCCTTACATGCACTTATATAATTGGGAACTCCCTGTTCCATGCTGAAATGGAGAAATAACTGCATTTTGAATGCAGTGATACAGGAGACACAGGTTCGATCCCTGGGTCAGGAAGACGCCCCTGGAGAAGGAAATGGTGACCCACTCCAGTATTCCTGCCTGGGAAATCCCATAGACAGAGGAGCCTCATGGGCTACAGTCCATGGGGTAGCAAAAAGTCAGACACAACTTAGTGACTAAATGACAACAAAAAAGGTGACGCCACATAGGACTTGTCCATTCCATGTCTGCCTCTTTCTATCTGTGAGCTCCTCAGAGGAAGTCATCATACCTTACTAATCCTTGCTTCCTGTGAACCTAGACCAAAGATAAGCTCATGCTGCTATGGCTATTTAGTCACTAAGTCGTGTCTGATGCTTTTACAACCCCACGGACTATAGCCCTCCAGGCTCCTCTGACCATGGGATTTCCCAGGCAACAATACTAGAGTGGGTTGCCATTTCCTTCTCCAGGGGATCTTCCCAACCCTGGAATCAAACCCACGTCTCCTGCTTGGACAAAGGCAGATTCTCTACCACTGAGCCACCTGGGAAGCCTGGACAAGCTCATAGTTTTCATCTAATCAGTGTTTGCCGAATAAAAGAAGGAATGAGTGAATGAATGAATTTAAGACTTAATAGGGACTTCCCTGGTGATCCAGTAGCTAAGACTGTGCTTTCAGTGCAGGGGACCTGGGTTTGATCCCTGGTCGGGGAGCTAGATCTGGCGTGCTGCAACTAAGACCTGGTACAGCCAAATAAATAAATAAATAAATATTTTTTAAAAGACTTAGTAAATGGAAATGACTTGACAAAACTACACTAAGAGAATTGTTCATTCAAATAATCAGTGACAATAAAATTTAAGTTCCATTTGAATTCACAGAAGATAGAAGAAGATAGAAAGCAGAGAGAGAACCATTTTTCAGCAAAGACCTTGAAACAGAAAAAAAAGCCTATGGTTAAAACACATACACACACAGCTCAACATAATGGAATATCACAGCCTACTGATCTTCCAATATATTCCAATACCCAGAATCTGTTTTAGACTGGAATATTTATCTAGTAACAATATCCCATTACAGCAACTCAGTTATTTTACATGTTTGGAGTTGCATATACATAAACTGAACAGATACTTATTACTCGTTTAATCAGCAATGGCTGGTTGACTCCTTACTAAAGGAAAAAAAAAAAAAGCTACAGGATAGATGATTGCTATGGTTTATACAAATTCAATTTAGTTTATTCATAAAACTAGTGAAATATAGCCAGGATATTAATTTACAGTTGTATTTCTCTGGAGATAGAGCTGGTTTGAATCCCATCTTTGTCTTTTAAGATCTGGGTGATCTTGGGCAAGTTATTTGACCTTTCTAAGGCTCAGTTTTCTTACATATAAAATGGGATAATAAAAACATGAGTCTAATGAGGTTATTGTAAAGAACAAAATGAGAGAAAGCATGGCATTCAAAACAGACCTCAATCTGATGCCTGTGTCCATCCAGACCTGGACGTTTTGTACATAAGCCAGTCTTTCTTTTTATCATGTGCCATGAAGTATGCTAGACACTACAAATATTACCTCATTTCATCCGCATAGTATTTGTTATGAGGAGGCACTTTTTTTTTTACTTTATAATCCTTTTTATTTCTATCTTATTGGTAGTAATGTCCCCTCTTTCATTTCTGATTTTAGTTATTCAAGTCATTTCTCTTTCTCTCTCTCCTTTTATTGAATTAAGCTAAAGGTTTGTCAATTTTGTTAATTTTTATTTATTTTTTAATTGAAGTATAATTGCTTTACAATATTGTGTTACTTTTAGTTAATCTTTTTGAAGAAACCACTATTGGTTATGTTGACTTTCTCTCCTGTTTTTCTATTTTATCATATTTTTAAACTTTAAAAATGAGGAAACTGATGCCCAGTTTTATTTTATTTATTTTTTTTTTTAATTTAATTTTATTTTTAAACTTTACATAATTGTATTAGTTTTGACAAATATCAAAATGAATCCACCACAGGTATACATGTGTTCCCCATCCTGAACCCTCCTCCCTCCTCCCTCCCCATACCATCCCTCTGGGTCGTCCCAGTGCATTAGCCCCAAGCATCCAGTATCGTGGATCGAACCTGGACTGGCAACTCATTTCTTACATGATATTTTACATGTTACAATGTCATTCTCCCAAATCTTCCCACCCTCTCCCTCTCCCACAGAGTCCATAAGACTGTTCTATACATCAGTGTCTCTTTTGCTGTCTCGTACACAGGGTTATTGTTACCATCTTTCTAAATTCCATATATATGCGTTAGAATACTGTATTTATGTTTTTCCTTCTGGCTTACTTCACTCTGTATAATAGGCTCCAGTTTCATCCACCTCATTAGAACTGATTCAAATGTATTCTTTTTAATGGCTGAGTAATACTCCATTGTGTATATGTACCACAGCTTTCTTATCCATTCATCTGCTGATGGACATCTAGGTTGCTTCCATGTCTTGGCTATTATAAACAGTGCTGCGATGAACATTGGGGTACACGTGTCTCTTTCCCTTCTGGTTTCCTCAGTGTGTATGCCCAGCAGTGGGGTTGCTGGATCATAAGGCAGTTCTATTTCCAGTTTTAATGTTATTGTCTGAATCAAGATTCAAACTAGACTGTCTGGTTCCAAAAGCTAATCTCATTAACTGTTTTGAAAAGAAGGTACTAAGTTCTGGTTTGCACCGATCTTCAACTCATAAGAAAATTCAGTTTACAAGTTTGCTATGCCACACCACATTACTTGACATGCTATGGCTTGAATTTTATTCCCTGGTAGTCACACTTAAGTACCCTCCTATTTCTTTTCTTATTAAATACTTCAAGCTTGAATTTCAGTATAGACATAATTATAACCCTAAGCTATGTACTACCACCCAGCCTTGTCAAATACTAAAATTCCATCATATTTGCTTCAGATCTTTTCTTTCTAGAATTAAACATTATACGATATAAGTAGATTTTGCCATGAATTTCCTCCTAATTCCAAAAAGATAACTTTCTTTTAAAGATAGGATTATCTTTAAAAGATTATTATATTATATTTAAAAGATTATCTTTTAAATTAAAATAAAATTTCCTTCTAATTCCAAAAACATACTCTCCTAAATGTCCTTGCATGTTTTTCTGTTTCTAATACATGCTTGCATCCATAAACAATATATAGCACTGTTTTGCCTGTTTAAAACTTTGTTTAAATATCTCATTGTAGGCATCCATCTGAAGCCTGCTTATTTTGCTGAATGTTTCAGATAATTTACTACTTTGATAGAACTAGTTTATATTCTCTCATTTTAACATTTAGATAGTATTTCACCATATATTTATATTCTAACTTAATCATTAATATTGATGGACATTTGAGCTATTTCCAAATTGTGCTAATACAAATAATGGTGTGATGCATATTGTTACACTCTTGGGCTACATATTGTGGTTTCTCTACTGACTTGCTAGGCCAAAGAGTATATGCCTCCTCAAAGATATCTGAGATGTGGCAAACTGCTCTCCAAGGTAGCAAGAGCAATTTACACTAGTTCATATCATTACCAACATTGGGTATTGCCAGACTGTAACGGTTTTTCAATCTGGTAGATATAAAATAATTCATACTTTAATATGCATTTCTCTAATTACTAGTGAGATTAGACATTATTTTTCTTTTTTATATTTTTACATGAGTTTTTTCCTTCTGCTTTTTATATGCCTTTATTTTCTTCTATTGAGTTGTTACAAGAAGGAAACAACATACGCTAAAGAAATAAGAAAGCAAAACACCTCGTATGCCTGATGGTCATTCGGGCTATGGGGCTGAATCACTTTTCTAACTTTTCTATTTAGTACTGGGGTATAGCCAGTTAACAATGTTGTGATAGTTTCAGGTGAGCAGCAAAGGGACTGAGCCACACATATGCATGTATCCATGCTCCCCCAAACTTTATGGGAGTTTACTCTTCAGTAGGGTCATTAGGAAAAACCTTACCAGTAAGATGACATTTAGGTAAGTGTGGGTGCAACCAATGGGAAGCAACAGAAAAATGGTAAAGTTATAACATCTGATCAAGACATGCAGTGGTACTCAGTATATTCTATACTAGTTTGCATGTTTTTACAGTTATATATGTTCCAATTGTTTTTCCTAACCAAAGTTTATCTTCCTATTTTGTTTATAGTGACATATAAAATGTTTTAAATTTTAATATAAAAAAACATATTAGTATTTCCATTTTTGTTTTATTAAATAAAACTCTGCCAACACTGGATCATAAAGATAGTCTTCTATAGTTATTTTTAAAATGATGCCTTTTGCATTTAATCCATTTGGAACTGATATTCTTTATATGGGGGCTTCCCTAGTGGCTTAGACAGTAAAGAATCTGCCTGCAATGTAGGAGACCTGGGTTTGATCCCTGGGTGGGGAAGATACCCTGGAGAAGGAAATGGCAACCCACTTCAGTATTCTTGCCTGGAGAATTCCATGGACAGAGGAGCCTGGTGGGCCTCAGTCCATGGGATAGCAAAGAGTCAGACACAACTGAGAGACTTCACTTTCTCTTTCTTTCTTTCGATGATTTCTGCATTGGTTTGTAATGATGCATCTATCATGCATTAATTTTATAATCAGTATAGTCTATTTCTGGGCTCTAGCTTTTGTTTCAGGGCTTCCCTGATAGCTCAGTTGGTAAAGAATCTGCTTGCAATGCAGGAAACCCTGGTTCTATTCCTGGTTCAGGAAGATCCCATGGAGAAGGGATAAATCTAACCACATGGACCACAGCCTTGGCTAACTCAATGGAACTAAGTGATGCCATCTAGGGCCACCCAAGAAGGACAGGTTATGGTGGAGAATTCTGACAAAATGTGGTCCTTTGGATAAGGGAATGGCAAACCACTTCAGTATTCTTGCCTTGAGAACCCCATGAACAGTATAAAGGGAAAAAGATAGAACATTGAAAGATGAACTCCCCAGGTCAGTAGGTGCCCAATATGCTACTGGAGATCAGTGGAGAAATAACTCCAGAAAGAATGAAGGGATGGAGCCAAAGCAAAAACAATACGCAGTTGTGGATGTGACTGGTGATAGAAGCAAGGTTCGATGCTGTAAAGAGCAATATTGCATAGGAACCTGGAATGTTAGGTTCATGAATGAAGGTAAATTGGAAGTGGTCAAATAGGAGATGGCAAGAGTGAACGTCAGCATTCTAGGAATCAGCGAACTAAGATGGACTGGGGTGAATTTAACTCAGATGACCATTATATCTACTACTGTGGGCAAGAACCCCTTAGAAGAAATGGAGTAGCCATCATGGTCAACAAAAGAGTCCAAAATGCAGTACTTGGATGCAACTTCAAAAATGACAGAATGATCTCTGTTCATTTCCAAGGCAAACCATTCAATACCATTGTAATCAAAGTCTATACCCCAGCCAGTATTGCTAAAGAAGCTGAAGTTGAATGGATATATAAAGACTTACAAGACCGTTTAGAACTAACACTCCCGAAAGATGTCCTTTTCATTATAGGGGACTGGAATGCAAAAGTAGGAAGTCAAGAAACACCTGGAGTAACAGGTAAATTTGGCCTTGGAGTACAGAATGAAGCAGGGCAAAGGCTAATAGAGTTTTGCCAAGAGAACGCAGTGGTCATAGCAAACACCCTCTTCCAACAACACAAAAGAAGAGTCTACATGTGGACATCACCAGATGGTCGACACCAAAATCAGATTGATTATATTCTTTGCAGTCAAAGATGGAGAAGCTCCATACAGTCAGCAAAAACAAGACTGGGAGCTGACTGTGGTTCAGATCATAAACTCCTTATTGCCAAATTCAGACTTAAATTGAAGAAAGTAGGGAAAATCACTAGACCATTTGGGTATGACATAAATCAAATCCCTTACCGTTATACAGTGGAAGTGAGAAATAGATTTAAGAGACTAAATCTGATAGATAGAGTGCCTGATGAACTATGGACAGAGGTTTGTGACATTGTACAGGAGACAGGGATCAAGACCATCCCAAGAAAAAGAAATGCAAAAAAGCAAAATGGCTGTCTGAGGAGGCCTTACAAATAGCTGTGAAAAGCAGAAAAGTAAAAAGCAAAGGAGAAAAGGAAAGATATATCCTTTTGAATGCAGAGTTCCAAAGAATAGCAAGAAGAGAAAAGAAAGCCTTCCTCAGTGACCAGTGCAAAGAAATAGAGGAAAACAATAGAATGGGAAAGACTGGAGATCTCTTCAAAAAAATTAGAGATACCACGGGAAGATTTCATGCAAAGATTGGCTCCATAAAGGACAGAAATGGTGTGGACCTACAGAAGATATTACAAAGTGATGGCAAGAATACACAGAACTGTACAAAAAAGATCTTCACGACCAAGATAATCATGATGGTGTGATCACTCACCTAGAGCTAGACATTCTGGAATGTGAAGTCAAGTGGGCCTTAGAAAGCATCACTATGAACAAAGCTAGTGGAGGTGATGGAATTCCATTTGAGCTATTTCAAATCCTAAAAGATCATGCTGTGAAAGTGGTGCACTCAATATGCCAGCAAATTTGGAAAACTAAGCACAGGACTGGAAAAGGTCAGTTTTCATTCAAATCCCTTAGACAGGCAATGCCAAAGAATGCTCAAACTACCGCACAATTGCACTCATCTTTACACGCTAGTAAAGTAATGCTCAAAATTTTCCAAGCCAGGCTTCAGCAATACATGAAATTCCAAATGTTCAAGCTGGTTTTAGAAAATGCAGAGGAACCAGAGATCAAATTGCCAACATCCACTGGATCATCAAAAAAGCAAGAGAGTTCCAGAAAAATATCTATTTCTGCTTTATTGACTATGCCAATTAACTTTGACTATGTGATCACAATAAACTGTGGAAAATTCTGAAAGAGATGGGCATACCAGATCACCTGACCTGCCTCTTGAGAAACCTGTATGCAAGTCAGGAAGCAACAGTTAGAACTAGACATGGAACAACAGACTGGTTCCAAATAGGAAAAGGAGTGCGTCAAGCCTGTATATTGTCACCCTACTTATTTAACTTATATGCAGAGTACATCATGAGAAACACTGGGCTGGATGAAGCACAAGCTGGAATCAAGATTGCCAGGAGAAATATCAATAACCTCAGAAATGCAGATGACACCACCCTTATGGCAGAAAGTGAGGAAGAACTAAAGAGCCTATTGATGAAAGTGAAAGAGGAGAGTGAAAAAGTTGGCTTAAAGCTCAACATTCAGAAAACTAAGATCATGGCATCTGGTCCCATCAACATCTTGGCAAATAGGTGGGGAAACAACGGAAACAGTGGCTGACTATTTTTGGGGGCTCCAAAATCACTGCAGATGTTGACTGCAGCCATGAAATTAAAAGATGCTGGCTCCTTGGAAGGAAAGTTATGGCCAACCTAGATAGCATACTAAAAAGCAGAGAGATTACTTTGCCAACATAGGTCCATCTAGTCAAGGCTAAGGTTTTTCCAGTAGTCAGGTATGGTTGTGAGGGTTGGAGTATAAAGAAAGCTGAGCACCGAAGAATTGATGCTTTTGAACTGTGGTGTTGGAGAAGTCCCTGAAAGTCTGTTGGACTGCAAGGAGATCCAACCAGTCCATCCTAAAGGAGATCAGTCCTGAATGTTTATTGGACTGATTTAGATGCTGAAACTCCAATACTTTGGCCACCTGACGCGAAGAGCTGACTCATTTGAAAAGACCCTGATGCTGGGAAAGGTTGAAGTCAGGAGGAGAAGGGGACAACAGAGGATAAGATGGTTGGATGGCATCACCAACTCAATGAACATAAGTTTGGGTAAACTCTGGCAGTTGGTCATGGACAGGGAGACCTGGCGTGCTGCAGTCCATGGGGTCACAAAGAGTCAGACATGACTGAGTGACTGAACTGAACTGAGATTTTATTTTATTCATCTAGTTTTCTGTGCAGATAAACATCCACACTCTAATTGCTATAATATATCTCACACTGTCACAGCTGGCAAGACCTATCCATCTGTTTATCTGCCTGTCTGTCCAGCCAGCCAGTCAGCCATCACCCATATATTCACCGACCCTTTATTATATTTCATAAATCTTTGTTGATATCCTAACTGTGCCAAACACTTGTTTGGTCACTGTGTATTTAATAACAACTGAACAGATACCCTGCCCTCCTGGAGCTTATACTCCAGAGGGTGGAGACAGACACTATGCAAATAAATGACACTGTGTAGGCCAGACAGTGGTAAGTGCCATGGAGAAACATGAAGCAGGGAAAGAGGATTTGGCACATGTTAACAGCCAATATAATGCATAAACTGAAAAACCTAATGAGATAAAAATGAACTTATTTTAAATACATACCAGACATTTAGAGTTTACAATAAACATTTAAAATGCTCCTGCTTGGAATATAGCAGCAGTTTACAACTTCTGGTGAAGAACAAAGTGGTGGTCCTTGAAAATGCAGCCTATCCTGGCCAAGCTGTGACTGCATAGGAAAGTTTACTCTAGTCACCTGGGAAAAGAGGGCTGGGCACATATGCATTCTGTCTGATTTTTCATTGCAACCTGACTCAAGACACTGGTCTTGGACCAGAATGAGACCGCGGTTTGTCAGCTGGACAGTGGGGAAGCCTGGAAAAATTTCTGATTCTGGAGATCTGCAGATAAGACCAGAGTGCTCATACCCAGCTCACCACCCCTCACCTGCTACCAATTACCAATGTTTTCACAAGTTGTCTGGAGACATGATTACAATTGAAACAGCACTATTTTCCCTCCCTCCCTTGCCTGGAAAATCCCATGGACGGAGGAGCCTTGAAGGCTGTGGTCCATGGGGTCGCTGAGGGTTGGGCACGACTGAGCGACTTCACTTTCACTTTTCACTTTCATGCACTGGAGTAGGAAATGGCAACCCACTCCAGTGTTCTTGCCTGGAGAATCCTAGGGACGGGGGAGCCTGGTGGGCTGCTGTCTATGGGGTTGCACAGAGTTGGACACGACTGAAGTGACTTAGCAGCAGCTCAATTCATAGAGTAAAAAAGCCAATGGACAATTGCATTTTAGAGTTTATTTATTTACTTTACCCCAGTTTTCAAACCTTGGGCAGTTATCACCTTTATTCAGTATAAAACTTAGGATATTTTCTTTTTAACATGATGAGCACTATAAAACTCTAGACAAGTTATTTCACCTTTCTAAACTTTGGTGTATACTCACCTTCAAACAGGATAATAATATCTAATTGCAGACTTGTTGTGACCATTAAGTATTATATTGAAAGACTTTAGTATAGTGATGGTATATGGCAGTCATGGAATAAATGGCAGGAATAAATAAATTCTTATCATTAGAACTGTTATACAAATAGTTCCAGGTATTTGCCAAAGATCTCTGATATTTGCCTGGGTCTAGAATCCCAGCCTCTTTGGGGCTGTTCCCATCTGATCACATATTGACAGAAAGTAAATAATTTGATTTAGAACCTCAAGCCTCAGTTCTAACCCCAGCACTTTATCATCACCAACATGTAAGAGCTGCTTGTGTCCCAGTGAGAGCCACAGCATGTAAATGGCATCAACATGTTAGGGTTAGCTCATTTGCATATCCCCCCAAACGCTGCAATATTTTGGATAGATGTTGCAGAGCTGGATGTACACTAGTTATAGCTAGGATCAATGCATTAGAGTTTGCTCATTTGCATATGTCTAATCATAGCAAAGGAAACACCCAAGGGGTCAGTATTACCTCTAGGGGAGCCAATCACAGTAGGGCTAGTTCCCTCTACCCCACTAGTGAGTCTGCACAGCTTCACTGCAGGGGCCCAGTGACCCTCCCCTCTCCTCATTTTCCAGCCAGTCTCTGGCTAAAGGTCCGGAACTTGTTCTGAGAAGAACCCTCATTTCAGTTCAGTTGGTCAGTCATGTCTGACTCCTTGCAACCCCATGGACTGCAGCCTGCCAGGCTTCCCTGTCCATCACCAACTCCCAGAACTTATTCAAACTCATAGCCATTGAGTTGGTGATCCATCCAAACATCTCATCCTCTGTCATCCCCATCTTCACCTGCCTTCAATCTTTCCTAGCATTAGGGTCTTTTCAAATGAGTCAGTTCTTCGAATCAGGTGGCCAAAGTATTGGAGTTTCACCTTTAGCATCAGTCCTTCAAATGAATATTCAGGATTGGTTTCCTTTAGGATTGACTAGTTTGATCTCCTTGCAGTCCAAGGCACTCTTGAGAGTCTTCTCCAACACCATAGTTCAAAAGTATCAATTCTTTGGCACTCAGCTTTCTTTTTGGTCCAACTCTCACATCCATATATGACTGCTGGAAAAACCACAGCTTTGACTAGACAAACCTTTGTTAGCAAAGTCTCTGCTTTTTAATATGCTTTCTAGGTTGGTCACAGCTTTTTTTCCAAGGAGCAAGTGTCTTTTAATTTCATGAGTAAAGTCACCATCTGCAGTGATTTTGTAGCCCAAGAAAATAAGGTCCGTCATTGTTTCCATTGTTTCCCCATCTATTTGCCATGAAGTGATGAGACTGGATGCCGTGATCTTTTTTTGAATGTTGAGTTTTAAGCCAGATTTTTCACTTTCCTCTTTCACTTTCATCAAGAGGCTCTTTAGTTCTTCTTCACTTTCTGCCATCAGGGTGGTGTCATCTGCATATCTGAGGTTATTGATATTTCTCCTGGCAATCTTGATTCCAGCTTGTGCTTCATCTAACCCTGCATTTCACATGATGGACTCTGCATATAAGTTAAATAAGCAAGGTGACAATACACAGCCTTGAAGTACTCCTTTCCCAACTTGGAACCAGTCTGTTGTTCCATGTCTGGTTCTAACTGTTGCTTCTTGACCTGCATACAGATTTCTCAAGAGGCAGGTTGAACCCTCAGGCTAGATTCAACCCATAGTGACAGTTTATCAGCAGCCAGGAGAGTGAAAGCATTCATATCCACAAGGGAACTAGTGGGCCAGCAGTGGTGCCACGTAAGGTGAGAGCACTATGACCTTTCACCTCTCCCCCAATTGAATGTGTGTTGTTGTTGTTCAGTCATTCAGGCATGTCCAACTGTTTGTGACCCCGTGAACTGCAGCACACCAGGCTTCCCTGTCCTTCACTGTCTGTGTGTGTGTGTTAATAAGCATTCATAAGAAGGAAAGTTTAATCAAGAGAAGTTAAATATTTTGTGCTATATATTTATTTGCTATACTGAGTGATTCTATGACAAATATCAGTCACTGAAAAAGGTTATCTCTGGCTGGGTTCTGCTTGTTACACTGAAGACAGCAGACAGGGACTCCCCTGGTGGTCGAGTGGTTGACTTCGCCTTCCAGTGCAGGGGGTATAGGTTCAGTCCCTGGACAGGGAACTAGGATCCCTTATGTCTTGTCACCCCCCAATAAAACTCTACAAAACACACACACACACAAAACAGATGCAATATTGTAACAAATTCAACTAAAAAGACTTTTAAAAGAGCAGATAAATATAGTATGGATCTTAAACCTCCAGTAGCTTTGGCAGACTGATTCATGTATTCATTTATCATCCATCTATCCATCTGTTCTTAAATGTTTATTGAACCCTATTATAATCCAGATATAGTTCTCGACCCTGGTGATGCCATGGTGCTCATGGTCAAATGGGACTAGACAAGAAGCAATGACAAGAGACTAGGATTAATTCTAAGACAGAGATAAGCACTCGCTGTTAAGAGAGCACAGGTGGGGTCTGCCTTAGAAGGAAGTGCATGTACTTCTCTTCAAAGTCCGTTTGAAAACCAGCGATTACAGACTTTGGCACTGCTGCCCTGTTTGTCCTAATTACTCTGGGGCTTCTAGCTTCTCTCTTACACTTGCTTCTGCATCTTGCAATGTTCCCATGTCTGCTGTCCCTCTGTCAATCTGTGTGCTGCTCCTCGCTCTGCTCTTGGTTTTGATGGGCTATGGGCTTTCTCAGGCGTGACTTTCAACACCTGCGTACATATAGCCTTTCCTCCTCCTCTGGAAATTCTCATTCTAAGTGTTTCAGATACTGAACTGGCCCAGTTCTGTTCTCTGGGAGCTGAACCCCCATCTGTTTAAGCCAAATAAAGCAGTCTACCCTGAGTGAATTCTAGGGAGGCTTCTGGGGGAAATTTCCTTTGCCCTATGACCTGACATCTCTAGATGCTCTCTGGAGGCACATGTACCCAGGACAAGGCTGCCTACCATGAGTGTCTGATGGCTAAAATTAAGGGCAGCAGGGCAGAAAGTGGATCTGCTGACATGACAGTTAGACAAGCTGGCACCGAGGTTGTAAAACACCCTTGGCGGAGCACACCAGTAAATTGTCCCACTAATTAGTTTATTATTTCATTTGAGAGATCAAATACATAAATAAAATTAATAAACCCTGCAAAATAAGTGCATCACTGGAAATAAAAGTGTTTCTCAGGTCATTGCTTTAAACACAGACATTACATGCTAGAATAATGTTAACACAAGAAAGCCAAATCATGCTGCCTTGCAGGCTAGAACGTACCAGCAGCTGGAGGTTAGGGGAGCGAGTGGGTGGTGAGCCAGGGAATGGGTCTCAAAACATGGAGGGTGTTCTCTACTCAGTCACTACTTACAATGTGACCTTGAACAAGTCAATTCCCTTCCCTCCTCCCACCAATGAGTTCATTTACTTATGAATTTAAAAAAAGGGGTTTGACTACTCCAGTTATGAAATTTCATCATTCTGGGAATCAAATGAAAACCACACCTGGATTACTATGATCTTAGTCAGTAAACAATGAGTAATAAAAATGAAATGAAAATATGAGAATCCATTATAATATTCCAATTTGGATTCAAAGAACTTGGAGCGATGGTAGATAATATCTGACCCTACACTGACCTAGCAAGGAAGGGGAAAAGGGGTCATTCTTTAAGGGTCTCTTATATACCAGAAACTATGTTAAAGATGGGCTTCCCTGCTGGCTCAGTGGTAAAGAATCTGCCTGCCAATATAAGAGACAAGGGTTTGATCCCTGGGTCAGGAAGATCCCCCGGAGAAGTAAACGGGAACTCACTCCAATATTCTTGCCTGGGAAATCCCATGGACAGAGAAGCTTGGTGGGCCACAGTCCATGGGGTTGCAAAAGAGTTGGACATGACCTCAGGGCTAAACAACAACAATGCTAAGGACATCACATATCAACACTGAATAATATAAGCTTAGAGGACAAACAAAATGTGGCCAGGTCCACAGAGAGAACAGCAAGATTAGATTTCCTACTCCCTGGACAAAGGTTTTCCCAACAAGCTGTGTGTGATCGTCCAGGACTGGGACCCCAGGCCAGGTTTCTTACTACCTGGCAGCTCACTGGACACTTGAGAGATGCCATGGGTGGTGGGCCCTATGGAACTGGCTGAGGCCTTTGCTGTGTCTATATCAGTTTAAATTCCTGCTTCTCTGACAAATCCCAATTCCTTTACTCCCCAGTAAATTCCCTACATTCAAATCAAAACATGGATGGTGGTTTCTACTCAGTCGCTACTTACAATGGGACCCTGAACAAGTCTCAACAATAGTTTTCTGAGAAAGTCTACTGGCATTGCTGTGAACCTTCAAAAATTACAATACGGGAAGGCGCCTATATTCAAAATTTCGAATTGTGAACTTTAAAAGATGCAAACGTGTATTTCATCGATATCAGGGAGTGAAACTGCAGGTTACACCCCCATCTCCTATTGCTGATGTTCCGTCAGCTCTACCATTCCCCACTTTTCTCCCTCCTCCAGTAGCTCCTACCTGTTCACTTGATATGAGTCCCTGTATGCCAACTGTTTCACTGTACTGTAAGATTAAAAATGCTTTGTTTTTTGTATTTGTACATTTTTGTATTGTGTGAAAAGTATTGTAAATCTATCATAGTACAGTATTATATAGCTGATCATGTTAGCTGGGTACCCAGGCTAAGTTTGTTGGACTTACAAATTGGACTTATGAATACGCTCTCAGAATGGAACTCAATCGTCTGTAGGGGACTTAGTGTACAAACAGACCAACTCAAGTAAAGAAGAAGTCAGCAATGGTGGTGAATTTGTATTGAATAAGAAACTCAAAACAAATCATTCTTCAGGAAGAGACTTCCGGGCTTAGTTTCCTTAACTATGAAATGGAGATAATCCCTACCTTGCATGACTTTTCTGACTTGATACAACCGTTATGGCCACTGGATATATGGAAACTTTCTCTAGAATTATGCCCAAAGAGAAAATGCTGCAACTTTGCAAGATAATGATTTCACCCAAGGTCTTAAAATCTCTCTTGTACAACCCTTGCTTTGTCTCTGACTCACTAGGACACAGTGCAGTGGGCTTCTGGTGGAAGGCATTAATGAAAGAAAACATTCCTGCTTAGCCTCAGGAATGGCAAGAGTGACTGGGAACTTAAGGTTGATTGTAAACGAGAAAATTCCAGAGGTTTGAATCTCCTCTACTCTCTCAGCTGCCATAACCTGAGAGCTAAGCTCCTAGAGGAAAGTCAGAGAGACTTCTGTCACCTCAGAAATCTTTAGCACTCCACTGGCTAGAAAAAGTTCTGTCTAGAAATTGTTACATCACTCATTAGTTGGGTATGCAAACAAATAGGGCAATGAGACAAACACCCCTTAGACTCTTGTACGAAGCAGAGTCAAAGGAACATTTAACCATGGTGACAGACCTGGACCAGAGAGACAGAAATGGCCTCCTGAGTCAGTGACTCTTGAGCTGAACTCTATATAGATGAAAAGAGATGAGTACAGTGCAGATGGGAAAAGAAATAGTTCAATCGAGATGGACAGACAATGCTTCCGTTCTAGATGGCAGAGTAGAAGTACGTGTGCTCATCTCCTCCTGTGAGAGCACCAAAATCACAGCTAGTAGTTGGACAACCATCAAAAGGAGGATACTGCTGCTACTGCTAAGTCGCTTCAGTCGTGTCCGACTCTGTGCGACCCCATAGACAGCAGCCCACCAGGCTCCCCCGTCCCTGGGATTCTCCAGGCAAGAACACTGGAGTGGGTTGCCATTTCTTTCTCCAATGCATGCAAGTGAAGAGTGAAAGTGAAGTCACTCAGTCGTGTCTGACTCTTAGCGACCCCATGGACTACAGCCTACCAGGCTCCTCCGCCCATGGGATTTTCCAGGCAAGAGTACTGGAGTGGGGTGCCATTGCCTTCTCCGAAGGAGGATACTGGAACCTACCAAAAAAAGATACCCCACATCCAAAGATGAAGAAGAAGCCAAAGTGAAATGGTAGGAAGGGCACAATCACGATAAAATCAAATCCCATACCTGCTGGGTGCGAGACGCACAAACTGGAGAACAATAATACCGAAGAAGTTCTCTGACTGCTGTGAAGGTTTGGAACCCCATGTCAGGCTTCCCAGCCTGGGGCCCCAACAAAGGGACTGGGAATCCTCAGGGAATCTGACCTGGAATGTCAGCAGGATTTGATTATAAGAATTCCACAGGACTAGGGGAAACAGATTCCAGTCATGGAGGGCACAAACAAAACCCTGCATGCACCAAGACTCAGAGGGGAGGGGCAGTGACTCCACAGGAGACTGACTCAGAACTTCCTGCTAGTGTTGGGGGGGTCTCCTGTGGAGGTGTGGGTCAGCAGGGGCTCAAAACAGGGACCGGGGAGACTGGCAGCAGCTATCTGGGAAGGTCCCCTTCAGTGTAAACTCTCTTGGAGTTCGCCATTAACCCAACCATAGAGTCCATAGACCTGAGGGCTATGACCTGGACCACCTCAGGCCAAAAACTACCAGGGTAATTAGACTAAAGTTTTGTTGAGCAAGGCTCTGCCCACCAGAGAAAGACCCAGTCTTTCCCACCACCAGTACCTCCCATGAGGAAGCTTACACAAGCCTCGTAGCCTCCTCCATCAGAGGGCACACAGAAGAAGCAAGAAGACCCACAATCACACAGGGACTCACACAAAACCAAAGACAGGCAATGCCGAAGAATGCTCAAACCACTGCACAATTGCACTCATCTCACACGCTAGTAAAGTAATGCTCAACATTCCTCAAGCCAGGCTTCACCAATACCTGAACCATGAACTTCCAGATGTTAAAGCTGGTTTTAGAAAAGGCAGAGGAACCAGAGATCAAACTGCCAACATCTGCTGGATCATGGAAAAAGCAAGAGAGTTCCAGAAAAACATCATTTCTGCTTTGTTGACTATGCCAAAGCCTTTGACTGTGTGGATCACAATAAACTGTGGAAAATTCTGAAAGAGATGGGAATACCAGACCACCTGACCTGCTTCTTGAGAAACCTGTATGCAGGTCAGGAAGCAACAGTTAGAACGGGACATGGAACAACAGACTGGTTCCAAATAGGAAAAGGAGTACGTCAAGGCTGTATATTGTCACTCTGCTTATTTAACTTATATGCAGAGTACATCATGAGAAATGCTGGGCTGGATGAAACACTAGCTGGAATCAAGATTGCCGGGAGAAATATCATTAACCTCAGATATGCAAATAACACCACCCTTATGGCAGAAAGTGAGGAACTAAAGAGCCTCTTGATGAAAGTGAAAGAGGAGAGTGAAAATGATGGCTTAAAGCTCAACATTCAGAAAACGAAGATCATGGCATCTGGTCCCATCACTTCATGGCAAATAGATGGGGAAACAGTGGCTGACTTTATTTTTTGGGCCCCAAAATCACTGCAGATGGTGACTGCAGCCATGAAATTAAAAGACGCTTACTCCTTGGAAGGAAAGTTATGACCAACCTAGATAGCACATTCAAAAGCAGAGACATTACTTTGCCAACAAAGGTCCATCTAGTCAAGGCTATGGTTTTTCCAGTAGTCATGTATGGATGTGAGAGTTGGACTATAAATAAAGCTGAGCGCCAAAGAATTGATGCTTTTGAATTGTGGTGTTGGAGAAGACTCTTGAGAGTCCCTTGGACTGCAAGGAGATCCAACCAGTCCATCCTAAAGGAGATCAGTCCTGGTTGTTCATTGGAAGGACTGATGTTTAAGCTGAAACTCTAATACTTTGGCCACCTGATGCAAAGAGCTGACTCATTTGAAAAGACCCTGGTGCTGGGAAAGATTGAGGGCAGGAGGAGAAGGGGACGACAGAGGAGGAGATGGTTGGATGGCATCCCCCACTCAACGGACATGGGTTTGGGTGGACTCTGGCAGTTGGTGATGGACAGGGAGGCCGGGTGTGCTACAGTTCATGGGGTTGCAAAGAGTCAGACATGACTGAGTGACTGAACTGAACTGAACTGAAAGTACATATAGTAATGGGAGCTGAATATCTTTATCTTCCAATGTTATCCATCAAATGGTTTTAAAAAACAACTTATTGCTCAATATTGACTAAAAGGCATATTAAGACATAACTTAAACTATGTAAGTCACTGTTAGAGTTAATTTATAGTATTTTATGGTATGCATATGATTAATACTCATTAATATGAAATTCTACTTTCTTGGGGTGCTATGTATAATTTTTAAGTGGCTCATTAAAATAAACAAGAACAGAAAGAGATCAAAGGCTGCAACCAGAACTTGTGTTCAATTCTCAAAGGTCAATTTTTAATGTAAATGTAAATGCATGTGTAAGTTGGTAGGATGTGGGGTGGGTAGAAGCAAAATTAATGCTGAAATTTTAGAGTCCATGAGGAAGCAACATGGAATAGTGAGAAAAATGTGCTCTTTTGGAGTGAAACAAGTCCCTCAACCATTCTGAAGCTTGGTTTCCTTTTCCACAAAGTAAGGCTGTTCTTACTAAGGCTTTATCTAATAAGGCTATTAAATAAAAGGAGGGATGGGGGATTCCCTGGTAGTCCAGTGGTTAGGACTTTGTACTTCCACTGCGGAGGGCCCTGCAGATTCAGTCCCTGGTCAGGAACTAGGATCCCACAAGCTGTGCAATATGGCCAAAAGAAAAGGATGTTGGCAAGTGCTTGGTACATGGAAGCATCTGGTAGAACTATTAATAGTCCTCTGAGCCACTACCTCCACATATTAAGTTGATTTGGAAAATATGACTTTGTGGGAGTGAAGACAAGTTGACGTAGACAAAGAGTTGATTTTTTAAACTAAATTTTCTCTAGCATATTTAGGAAAGAAGCCATAGATACAAATTCCACTAACTCTAAGACTTATAAATTGTGAGCTATCTGCTCTGGAAATGTGCGCTCCTGGCACATTGCAGATATATTTGTCTTTGGTTTCCAACACACACATAACTAGGTAAATTGCTCCTTTTAAATTATTTCAAGTATGATGTAAACATTTACAACTTTAAGCCAAAATAAATCCCATGCCATAAACTTAAGACACAGCTTTGAAGGGCAATTTGTCACTATATAACAGAAGCTTTAAAATTTGGTTAATCCTATGACCCACTTTTAGAAATTCATCCTAAATAAATAATTATGGATATGCCGAAAGATTCAGCCTATAAAACTGTCTATGCATCTTTATAACAGTGAAATATTAGAAATAAGGAGATTCAACAACAGTGGTATAGATAAATAAATTTTGTCTTTCCATATTATGAGGCCATTAAAACCATAATAAAGAAGAACATTTAATGGCATTAAAATAAATTCTTAATGTTCTAAGTGGAAAGAAACAGGACAGCAGAATGTACATGAGACGACTTTTGTGAAAAATACTTAAGTGTGTAAGAAAAAGATGAAAGAAAATTGCCCCAAATGTTATGAATAATTATCATAAGCATGTGGGAGAACTTTATTTTTTATTCTTGCTTATTTGGATTTCCTAAAGTTCTACCATAAATATTTATTTTTATTTTAGAGGGTACTGCTTTCTCAAACTTATTTAAATCCATGCCATAAACAACTTGATAATAGCATTGAAACATGTATATTATCATATGTGAAACAGATCGCCAGTCCAGGTTCGATGCATGAGACAGGGTGCTCAGGGCTGGTGCACTGGGATGACCCAGAGGTATGTGATGGGGAGGAGGTGGGAGGGGGGTTCAGGATGGGAAACACATGTACACCCATGGCTAATTCATGTCAATGTATGCAAAAAACAAATTTAAAAATTAGAAAAAAAAACAACTTAAAAACACAAACAACATTCTGGAAACATATGTTTATATAGAAATACTTGATACATACAATATGTTTATTCTATTAAAAGTTAGGCAAATTGATGAGTATTTTGATTCCTTAATAGAAAAGTGAAGAAAGGACATGCATAAAATAATTAATACAATGAATATATAGTTATGTGAAAATTTTCAACTTTAGAGGCAAATGCATGCAAATTAAAAAAATTTGGTAATTCTAAACCTATTAAATTTGCATAGTTTAAAGAAAAAGAGCACAGTTTAAATAATAATCAGTGCTAGTAGGGAAATAGATTTTTGCATTCATTATAGGTAGAAGTTTAAAATGGTTCAATATTTTTGTAAATACATAAGCAATGTGTATAAGTTGCTTTAAATATTGGTAATGTTTGAATAAATGATTCCACTTTTGGGAATTTGGAAATGATTCTACTTTAGGGAGTGATTTAGAAATCACTCTAATTATAGAATCTATATTATGAACAAAAATGTTCAGTGTAGCATTATGAGTGGATAACTGGAAGCAATACCTATCAATGGGAGAGAGAGTGACATTTGCATTACAGAATAGTATACAGGTATTAAAGCAATGGTTAAGAATGCTACATCGTAAGATAAAATGTATTTTTAAAGTGAAAAGGCATGTCTCACAACAAATTTGTGTGTGCACATTCACATACACACAATCACCCACTCACTCAAGTATAGAGATACATGTAACCTGCAAGACAATACACCAATCATTTTAAAGCTGTCATTTGTGGTGTTGGAGAAGACCCTTGACAGTCTCTTGGGCTGCAAGGAGATCAAACCAGTCAATCCTAAAGGAAATCAGTCCTAAATATTCATTGGAAGGACTGATGCTGAAGCTGAAACTCCAATACTTTGGCCACCTGATGTGAAGAACTGACTCATTGGAAAAGACCCTGATGCTGGGAAAGATTGAAGGCAGGAGAAGAAGGGGATGACAGAGGATGAGATGGTTGGATGACATCATCGACTTGATGGACATTAGTTTGAGCAAGTCTTGAAATTGGTGATGGACAGGGAAGCCTGGTATGCTGAAATCCCTGGGGTCACAAAGAGTCGGACACAACTGAGCGACTGAACTGAACTGATCTTTGGATTGTAGAATTGACTTTATTCTCCTTAATGTGTGAATGTGTGTGTATGACTGTGCATGTGTGTTTCTTTATGTTTTTCAAATTTCCTTTAGTGGCTATGGGTTAGTTTTATAATGTGGAAAGTCTCCTCTGTGAAATAAAAATTAAAAAAATAATTAATCTTATGCCCTTAGGAAAGCACAGAGGAGTTAGCCTTCAATGTAGAGAGAGCTAGTGGAATATTTGTTCGTTTAACTAAGGTAAGAAAGTTGTTGCGGCTTCTAAGTGGGTACAGTGGTAAAGAATTCTCCAGCCAATGCAGGAGACATGAGAGACACAGTTTTGATCCCTGGGTAGGGAAGATCCCCTAAAGTAGAAAATGGCAACCCAGTCTAGTATTCTTGCCTGGAACATTCCATTGACAGAGGAACACGGTGGGGTATAGTCCACGGGCTCTCACAGAATTGGACACGATTGAGCATGCACACCGGAGAAGGCAATGGCACCCCACTCCAGTACTCTTGTCTGGAGAATCCCAGGGATGGGGGAGCCTGGTGGGCTGCCGTCTCTGGGGTTGCACAGAGTCGGACACGACTGAAGTGACTTAGCAGCAGCAGCAGCAGCAGAGTATGCACACACACATACATATACACACAAGAAAGTTGCTAGAGAAAAAACAAAGCAATAGAAGTTAAAGGTAGACTGTATTAATTTAAAGTCTGGTGTGTTAAGTCACTCAGTTGTGTCCAACTCTTTGAGACCCCATGGACTGTAGCCTGTCAGGCTCCTCTATCCAGGCATGAATACTGGAGGGGGTTGCCATTCCCTTCTCCAGGAGATCTTCCCCACCCAGGAATCAAACCCAGGTCTCCTGCATTGCAGGCAAATTCTTTACTGTCTGAGCCACAAAAGGCCAGGGAAAAGTCTGGTAGATATCTTAAATCAGTTTTATGGGGGAACATATTCAGCTGTTCCATGGAAAGAAATAGAAAGATAAATTAAATTTCTTTATCTTTTAAATGTGTGTTTGGGGGGGTGGGGGGGGGAAGGAGGAGAGTGACCATAATGAACAGAAAAGTCATTAAGGAGAATATCCAAGTGAGCAGGTATAAAACACTTCATTGTTATCTTTCCTTCAATGAGTTCAGTTTTGCAAAACAAATAGGTGCCATGTGTATGGGCCCAACAAAGTTGGAACTGTCCACTGAGCATCCTAAGAAAAAGGATTTTGGCTTGGCTACATGTCTGCCAAACAATAGAAACTGGAGATATCGGCAAGCTGGTCAGTGATCCCTGGAAGATATTTGTGCAACCAGTATAGCTGAAGTCTAAGCCCAATTGTCACTTACTGATCACCAGTGTCTTTGTGAGTCAGTCTTCTGATCTACACAGTATAAATGTTCACTTATTCATTAAACATGTTCTGAGTGCTCAGCAGTGTATGGGGCAGCGGGATGGAACTATGGATGAGACAGACCGTGGTTTCTTCTCTTAGATCCTGGTGGGGGAAACCCCACTGCAGAACAGTGTAAAGTGCTGGTGCTAGGCTAACATGATCTAGTTCTACCCTTAAAGCTTCTCCTTCAAACCCTTACATCACGTATCCCCCAGAAGAGTACTTCCTTCTGTTTCTCTGCCTCACTCTTTGTCCTTCTTCACACTCCTTTGTTGTTCTTGCTTGGTGATCTGTACTTCCAAGCATTAGTGTTCTGGAGGCCCCCTCCTCTGCCTCTTCTCATCTCTAATTACACTTACTCTCTAGGTGACGTATACCAGTCTTGTACCCTAAATACCACTTTGCATACTCACAATTCCTGGTTTACATCTTCAGCCTTTATGTACCACTTTATCTTCACTCTCAACATTCCAGTTGGTCAATGAATAGTCACTTCCAACTGTAAAAGTCCAAGCGATGTCTTTTTTTTTTTTTTTAGTTCTACCAGTTTATTGCTACCAACCCGTCACCCTCCATCCTCATGCACACATGCTCAGTCATGTAACCCCATGGACTGCAGCCCGCTAGGCTCCTCTGTCCATGGACTTCTCCAGGCACGAATACTGGAGTGGGTTGCCATTTCCTTCTCCAGCAATGAGTCTTAAATTGGACTCATCCCCAATAAAAATCCTGCTTTCTGAAACTGTCTCCTTGTCACAAAAAATGGCTACTATATTCTACAAGTGACTCAACCTAAAATATTTGGCTTTATCTTTGACCCTTCTCCCTTTTTTCTTCTTTTTGTTTTTTTTTTCAGTTATGAGAGTATGATAACACATTTACAGGAGACTTCAACAATATAGAACAAAGTTGCATATAGTTATACTATATATTACAATTATTTTTAAATAGCTAAATTAAGATTTTTAGTTGGAGTTTCAATATCAAACTCTCAAAAATTAATAGAATGAACAGACAGAAAAGTAGATGGATATGGATGACTCTTTTTTTTTCTTTGTTAAAAAAAGCCATCAGCATATCCTATTGGCTTAACCTTCAAAATAAATTCAGAAGCCAAATTTTACCATTTCTCCTGCTGTTGACCCTATTCTGAAAAAGACCATCTTTCACCTTGGTTATCACAATAGTATGCTCACTGGCTTCCTGCACCTCATTGTCACCTTCAGTATAGTCTCAACAAAGCAGATAAGCTAATTCTTTATAAGAAAAGGAGGAGGAGGAAGAGAGAAAGAGAGAGGAAGATTATTGGTTCTTATCTTGCTGTAAATGTGAGAGAACTCAGTGTGGTCAGCAAGCCCCTACGTGATCCATGTTCTGGCTACTGCCCTGACTTCATCGTCTGCTACCTGTCCCCTTCTTCATATCTTGCTGTAAATGTGAGAGAACTCAGTGTGGCCAGCAAGCCCCTGCGTGATCCACGTTCTGGCTGCTGCCCGGACTTCATCGTCTGCTACCTGTCCCCTTGTTCAGTATTCTGTGCCTGTGCTGGCTCCCTGTGCTATTCCTGCAACATGCTAGGTACTCTTCCTGCCTCAGGGCTTTTGCGCTTGCTGTTCTCCCTGATTGAAGAGCACTTTTTTCAATTATTGCTTGGCTTGCTCCTCACTGCCTTTATATCTTTGCTCAAATGACCTTCCCTGATCACCCTACATAAGGTCTCAGCCCACATTCTCAGGGCTACTGTTTTGCAAGACTCAGGGAGTGGCATTCACATCATAGCCCCCATGAATTGTGACCTTTGGGCAGAGTTGAGCAGGGAACAGCTAGAAGAGCTAAACACAGTGGCCTGTCTATTACCCTGTCTCCTCCTGTTTTGCTCTTTTTCATAGTATTTAATACTACTTGGACTAATTTTTTAGTTAATTTTTTGTCTCCCTTATCCCTTCAGTAATGACAGCTTCACTGAGTAGTGATGTTGTCTGTCTTGTTTACTACTATGTCTCCAGAGATTAGAACAGCACCTGTCTTGTAATAAATACTTAGTAAATATTTACTAAGTAAATGTATGAATAACTTATGGCAGGATTATTAGCATCTAGGCTTGTGCACCCAATGTAGGAGCTACTAGGAAAATGCAATAACTGAATAGTTAAAATATAGGTAGTATGACTAACAAAATTTTAAATTTTTAAATTTTGATTAATTCAACTTAAAATTTGAAATGGAAGCAGTATAAAATATTGTTTTCCATTAAACTCAATGTCATTGTTTTTAAGAGGACTACATTTCACTTTAGCCATTGCATTATGTAAGATATTTAAATTGCATCTTTTTACTTTTTTAATGTGAATACTAGGTAATTTAAGATTACATATGTTGCTTGCATTATACTTCAACATACTTTGAACAGCATTATTCTAGTTGTTTTTTTTTTTTTTAATCTGTAGAAGGACAATACTTATCTCACAGGGGCATTGTGAAGTTTAAATGAGGCGATGCAGGTAAAGCACCTGGCCTAGTGCCTGGTACACAATAACTGCTCATTAATGCTGGACATTATTGCATCATCACTATTATTGCTGAATACGGAACATATGCATACATATAATAGGAACCAGAGGAACCAGCTCTTATCTGTGAGGTGAGGAAAGGCTTCATTTTGAAATGTGTTTGAGCTCAGTTCTAAAGGACAATTATGGCTAGATTAAACAGATCTTGAAGAGTGACAGTTGGCAGGAGATGCACTGGCCAAAGCATTCCCAGAACAAAGGACAGAGCCACAACTTAAATTTGAGTTCTCAGTTTTCTTCTGACTCCAAAACCTGTGCTCTGAACCATTATATGTGTCTTAATAAACTTGTATCAATTGAAATAAGATTTAAATTTATTAGGAGAACCTCCAGATCTGAAAATGGCCTGTTTAATCTTGAGGTTAGCAACTTTGAAACTGTATTTGATTCACTACTTCTCAAACTCCATGCCTGAAGATCCCTAGGGCATTCTTTGGCTTTATTATTTAGTGCATGAGAATGCTACACAATAGGTTTAAGTTTTCTTTTCCTATGCTATTATATCCTAAACACTGACTTATGTATATTATAAATCATATGTACAGACACTTTATAAATGGACAGAGCTATGAGATTTCCGTGCCAGCTTCTGTGATTGCATTTCTGATTACACTGACTCCATTGATTACTTAGTGTGATAGCAGTGCCCACTTCTTATTTCAATGCTCCTCAAACCCAGAGATCAAGGACCATAGGGGCAAATCAAAGGTCCACAAGATTTGATTTTATATCTTTACATTTAAAGGAGTCAATGCAGAAAACTTGACCTATCCACACCTATCTCAGTAGAATTATTACAAATAGAAGAAGTGAAGAGAAAAAGAGGTATTTTTGAGAGGTAGAATTCAATTGAATTTTAGATGCTTTGGATTGCTGTAGAAACTATATACTATATTCTGTAAGCTAATATATACCTAAGTATTATTATGATTTTCCTTCATTACTATTCATATGTGTGTGTGCACATACATATATATACACACATATGTATATATATACACACCAAGCTGTCATAAACATATTTTACATGGAAACTTGCCATAACGTTTGGAAAATATCCCTTACATGCTTTGGGCAGCATCAAATCATCTGGACCCCCCTGCCCAGCGACAAGTGTTCTTAAGTCACTGCTATACCTGGAGGGACCATTCTAATTGGCCTTGCACTATACTCGAGGCTTAAATTAATTTATGTGAATCGCACAGCTGGACAGCTGCCCAGCACTATATACTAGAAGCTGTTTGACACAATAAACCAAGAATCAGATTTTCTTGCAGCAAAAATAAATTTTTAACAATGTCACCCATCTCCACAGAGGCGAAACACAAAATATGATTTCTGTATGAGATGATTGTGATAGAAGCTTCCTCGGAGGAAGGGTGTCATTTTCTAAGTCAAGGCTGTGTCCTGCCACATTATTTAAGCACAACATGACATGGAAATATATTTAATAGGATTTGGCTACAGGCAAAAAGTCTGAAAAAAAGCACAGGGATTCGAAGAATGTGCTGTTGAGTTATGCATGGAATTCAGAATTTACTAGAACTGAAATCCTTGAGACACTCTTCTGCTTGAAACAAAACAAAACAAGACAAAACAAAAATTCCTCTCAAGTGTAACTGTACTGGTATTCTCATTATAATAGCCGTCATATTCCCAGAACCACCAAGAAGATAAAAAATGCATTTTTATATTTATTTCAGTTCCACTGAAGCTATTTTTATTCAGCACATACTAAGCAACTGGCACTTCACCATACCCTTTGCAATTACCTACTCATTAGTAATAACAGCTGTAGCACTTGTTTGGGTGTGTTCAGTACAGTTCAGTCACTCAGTCATGTCTGACTCTTTGCGACCCCATGAAATGCAGCACGCCAGGCCTCCCTGTCCATCACCAACTCCTGGAGTTCACTCAAACTCACGTCCATCAAGTCGGTGATGCCATCCAGCCATCTCATCCTCTGTCGTCCCCTTCTCCTCCTGCCCCCAATCCCTCCAAGCATCAGGGTCTTTTCCAATGAGTCAACTCTTCGCATGAGGTGGCCAAAGTACTGGAGTTTCAGCTTTAGCATCATTTCTTCCAAAGAACACCCAGGACTGATCTCCTTTAGAATGGACTGGTTGGATCTTGCAGTCCAAGGGACTCTCAAGAGTCTTCTCCAACACCACAGTTCAAAAGCATCAATTCTTCGGCACTCAGCTTTCTTCACAGTCCAACTCTCACATCCATACATGACTACTGGAAAAACCATAGCCCTGACTAGATGGACTTTTGTTGGCAAAGTACTGTCTCTGCTTTTGAATATGCTATCTAGGTTGGTCATAACTTTCCTTCCAAGGAGTAAGCGTCTTTTAATTTCATGGCTGCAGTCACCATCTGCAGTGATTTTGGAGCCCAGAAAAATAAAGTCTGACACTGTTTCCACTGTTTCCCCATCTATTTCCCATAAAGGGATAGGACCAGATGCCATAATCCTAGTTTTCTGAATGTTGAGCTTTAAGCCAACTTTTTCACTCTCCCCTTTCACCTTCATCAAGAGGCTTTTTAGTTCCTCTTCACTTTCTGCCAGGGTGGTGTCATCTGCATATCTGAGGTTATTGATATTTCTCTCGGCAATCTTGATTCCAGTTTGTGCTCCTTCCAGCCCAGGATTTCTCAAGATGTACTCTGCATAGAAGTTAAATAAACAGGGTGACAATGTACAGCCTTGATGTACTCTTTTTCCTATTTGGAACCAGTCCATTGTTCCATGTCTAGTTCTAACTGTTGCTTCCTGACCTGCATTCAGGTTTCTCAAGAGGCAGGTCAGGTGGTCTGGTATTCCCATCTCTTTCAGAATTTTCCACAGTTTATTGTGATCCACACAGTCAAAGGCTTTGGCATAGTCAATAAAGCAGAAATAGATGTTTTTCTGGAACTTTCTTGCTTTTTCGATGATCCAGTGGATGTTGCCAATTTGATCTCCAGTTCCTCTGACTTTTCTAAAACCAGCTTGAACATCTGGAAGTTCACGGTTCACATATTGGTGAAGCCTGGGCTGGAGAATTTTGAGCATTACTTTACTAGCGTGTGAGATGAGTGCAATTGTGTGGTAGTTTGAGCATTCTTTGGCATTGCCTTTCTTTGGGATTGGAATGAAAACTGACCTTTTCCAGCCCTGTGGCCACTGCTGAGTTATTGTTTCTATAATTTTGCAACAATGTTGCAAGGCAGGTATTATTTTCTGGCCATCTTTGATCCAAGTGTTTGGAACACAATGTGGTGGTGATTCACCTTGCACCTTTCAGAAAAGAGCAACTGCTAAGGACAGAGGAGCAACAAGACAGAAGCCTGGATCCTTGCAACACATTAAGGAGCTGAGCTGTCATTGCAGCTATTGACCAATTATCCAATGGCTACTATATGAAGAGAAGAAATACCGTCTACTTTGCTTAAGCCACTGTTGATTTGGTATCTTCTTTGCCGTGATCTATAGTTCAGCTAATGTAGATCCTGTGCAAAAATGAAATCTAGGACACTAAAAAAAGGGGAAATTCTTATGTACAGGCACAGAAAATAAGTAACAGTAGAATTGTTGGGTAATCATTGGGAATATAAAGAAAAAATAGAAAAACACAAAATTCCCATTGTTTAATTGATAATTATCACATGTTCTAAAAGAGAATACAAAGTTCATCAAAAAAGCCAATGAATGCAGGAAAGAGCAGACCTACGTAATGAACCATGAATCTGTTACATAATGTGAAAGTTCAGTTCAGTTCAGTCCCTCAGTCATGTCCGACTCTTTGTGACCCCATGAATTGCAGCACGCCAGGCCTCCCTGTCCATCACCAACTGCCAGAGTCCACCCAAACCCATGTCCGTTGAGTGGGGGATGCCATCCAACCATCTCCTCCTCTGTCGTCCCCTTCTCCTCCTGCCCTCAATCTTTCCCAGCACCAGGGTCTTTTCAAATGAGTCAGCTCTTTGCATCAGGTGGCCAAAGTATTAGAGTTTCAGCTTAAACATCAGTCCTTCCAATGAACAACCAGGACTGATCTCCTTTAGGATGGACTGGTTGGATCTCCTTGCAGTCCAAGGGACTCTCAAGAGTTTTCTCTAACACCACAGTTCAAAAGCATCAATTCTTCGGCACTCAGCTTTCTTCACAGTCCAACCCTCACGTCCATACATGACTACTGGAAAAACCATAGCCTTGACTAGATGGACCTTTGTTGGCAAAGTAATGTCTCTGCTTTTGAATATGCTATCTAGGTTGGTCATAACTTTCCTACTAAGGAGTAAGCGTCTTTTAATTTCATGGCTGCAGTCACCATCTGCAGTGATTTTGGAGCCCAGAAAAATAAAGTCTGACAATGTTTCCACTGTTTCCCCATCTATTTCCCAATATGAAAGTTAGGTTGTACAAAAAAGAATGTTTTCTGGGAGAAAGACAATTCCAGACACACAGTAGGCACAAAGCAAATATTTACAGGATTTAATGAACATATTGACATTTTAATCAAAATATTATGAGCTTAACATTAATCATTTAGACCAGTGATAAGCAAATTTTTTCTTTAAGGGTCAAATAACAATAACAATAATAAACATTTTATGCTTTGTGATCAAAGGGCAAAATCAAGCATATTGAATACTTCTTTGTATAACCACTTGAAATGTACCCTTTCAAAAAAAATCTCAGCTTGAGCCTCAGACTAGATTTGATCTGCAGGCTGTTTGTCCACCCTTGATTTGGACCACAGAGGCAATATAGGACAATTGTCCTATCCATGAGGGTTTGGATCCAGGGACATCTATTCTTCCTTCCCCCTCAGACACCAAAATCCGAGGATGCTCAAGTCCCTTATACAAAATGACACAGTATTTGCATATAACCTATACACATTCTCCTTTATACTTTAAATAATCTCTAAATTACTTGTAATACCTAATATAGCATGAATGTTATGTAAATAATTATTGACATGTGGCAAATTTAATTCTTTTTGGAACTTCCCAGAGTTTAAAAAAATATATATTTTTAACCCACCATCAGTTGAATCTAAGGATGTAGAACCCATGGATAGAGAGGGCCAACTGTATTAAGCAGTCTGACTCAGTAAAAGATCTAAAGTCTAAAAGTTAAAAATAAATATGCAGTAAATCAGTTTTTGATGGGTCCTTATTTATTGGAAGTCCAAAATTTTCTCACGTGACTTTTCACAAGTGGCCCCAGGTTGCTTTCTTGATCTCTTCAATGGATCAATCAGACTGCTTATGACTTTCAAGTAACATACACCATTAGGTCTATGCACCTTTGCTCATGCTCATTCCTTTGCCCTTTTCTGCCTTGTTTGCCTAGATAATTCACTTGTATATTAAATCCAGTTGACAGTATTACCTCTTCCTCTTTATAACTGTCTCTAGACCCTACCTCTACCTCCTGCTCTAAGTCAATATCACTCCTCCTGTGATCTGAAACTATATCATTCATGCCTCTACTATACATCTTTTCATGTGTACAAGATAAGGTGATTTATATCTCTTTCCTTTATTATAATCAGGGACTCAGTTTTACTTCAGCACCTTGGACAGTGTGCACCTCACTGTATTCATTAAAAACAATTCTGTTCCTTGAGTCTTGTTTTGTATCTAATATTGTGCTAAGCTCTTGCATTCATTATCTTATTTAATTCTCACAACTCCCATTTGAGATAAGTTTTAACTTCCCCATTTGACAGATGAGAAACCCAGAAAAGTTAAACAAATTGTTCATAGCCTCATAGCCAGTAAAATGACAAAGCTTGAATAAGCCTAGTTCTGATAAGCTCCAAACAAGTCCATGCTTTTGACCTGTTATGTTGCCTCATTGATAGTTGAATATGAAAACAAAATATGTAACTTAAATTAGGCTAATACCGTTTCCTGCTGGAACATTTCTAGGATCTTAAAAAAATTTTTTTTTGTTTTTATTATTTTTTTAATGAGAATGTTTCCTAGTTAATATGTTAGATTTTCAGAGGTGGAGAGAACCTAAGAGATCAACTGGCCCAGCTCCCTTCTTTTTTTCAGATGTTAAAACAGTAGCCATGAGAAAGCACTTATTCTTAACTCACTGTCAGGTAACATATCCTGGCCTCCTGCTGTGCAGTCTCAAACTTTCTAGGTCACCCTTTGAACTCTCCAGCATGTTCACCAGGCTGTCGCCTACAGTCAACCTTGTTTCACATCACTAAATTGGCAGACTCAATGTTAATTTTTAAAATAAATGGTGAAAATTAGGTCTTTACAATAAGTTAAAATTCTCCCAATTGCACACAAAATAATAAAATAGACAAATTGCCTGTCTTTGGCTTCAGTTTGGAATAATATCTGAGAGTGGGTTTGATGGTCTTCTCTAAGAAGGAAATGGCAACCCACTCCAGCATGCTTGCCTGGGAAATCTCATGGACAGAAGAGCCCGGCAGGCTACAGTCCATGAAGTCGCAAAAGAGTCGGACACAACTTAAAAATTAAACAACAAGACCCTTCTAATCCTCTGCCACTAGGCTTACTTTTAATGTCAGTCTAATCATAATGCATTGTCTTTGGGTGCTCATTTATCTGTCTCTCTCAGATTCTGAGCTCCTCAAAAACAAGGGCCAAAGTTATATCCCTATTACCTAGCTCAGATTTTGTTGGAATTGATGAAGACCTATGAAGATTTACTGATTTAGTGATGTGAGGTTGGACCTAGGAGATATGGCCAAGGGAGACCAGTAGGGTGGCTCTCCTGGACTGTGTTATGTGGAACTTACTGAAGTCATCTTCACTGCATATTTCCCTTTTCCACAAAGCTCTTTCCTTAAAAAGCTGTTATAAAATGCCTATGAGTGAAACTTTGGCACTTTTTTCCCTAAGCCTGAAAATATTAGGAGAATCCAGGTGGTCAAATTCAGTGTAATCAGTGTTTCTCAAGGAACATTGTGAGTAGATGAATGCAGACTGATTATACAGTAAATATTTAATTTTAGGTTCTCATTATTTCATATTGACATTTTGAAGTAGTAAATATTTTTATGCTGGATTCAGCCTACACCATGAAAATGTCTCCCTCAATGGCAAAGTCTACACATGTAATTGTATAATTTAATACTTTCATTTAAAACATTTCTACTTAAAAAAAAACACAAAACTTTGGATCTGAAAAGAGTAATTTCTTATCTGAAAAGACTCAACCTTAGATGCTCTGGACCAGAGATTAATCAGTCTTTTGCTAGGAAAATGGAAGTGTCACTTTTCTGAAAATAACTATTTTCATTTGAGTATTTTCCAGTCTCCAGTGCCAATCAAACCCAATGGAGATAGTCAAGAAACAGTTAAAATAGAACCCTCCATGGAGGGACATCAAGTGGATAGCTTTTGCTGAAAAAAGGGTGGTTTCAGACATTTACTGTTAGGAGCAGGAACAACCCTAGAGGGTTGTTGAGGAAATTCATGTTTAGTAACAAATGGGAAGGTATTCACAGAGAACCAACTCAGAAGATTTTTTAAATTATGGGCTTACTGGCAGTGGGGGACATTTAAAGCCATCTGGTCTCATAAACTCATAAGTAATTCTATCTCAAGTATTCATGAGCATTTTATAGAAGGCATTTGAAGAACTCTTCCATATTATGAATCCAGCACATCTCCTAATGTCCCACACAAGACAGAAGAAGAGAAACTGTGAGCAAATTGACAGTCAGAGAGGATGGGTGACTGACCGGAATGATACAACTAGTAAGAGTTGATGAAAAATGCTCTCCCTCACATTGGGCTCCATTAGTGTTTTCCTACCTTCTTTACTTACACTACTCTCAGAGGGGTAAGATGATCTAACTGGGAAGTAGGTGAAGAGTAAGTAGGTACTCTGTCCATCTCCACTTTTCCTCCTCCTCCCTTGGGAGCCAGTATTCTTGTAGAAGACATGAATTCTCTGTCATCATTCCTGGTCCAGGAGTCAGCCCTATTCTGGGATTCCACTTGGCTAATTGACTAAGGCCACACGGCTACAACCTGCCCTGCAGCATTAATAGAGATGCTGTTCTGGCTTCCATCTTTCTTATGTGCCCAGAACTGGGCAGGGAAGAGGGATGCTTTTACTGTTCCCTTCCCCTTGGGGAGCCAATGCAGGTACTAGATCTGGACAAGCTGGACACAAGTCTAACATAGGAATAGCACAGCAAATAAGGAAGCTCGCAATAGTCATGATAAAACAACAGTGTCAGCTTTATCATCATTCATTAACAAGGGTTTTCCTACTACCTTAGCTATTCCCATGTATCTGTCTTACTCATGAATTAAAGTCTAGTCTTCTGGAGAACAAGAATGATATAGCCATGTCCATACCCTGTGTACCCAGCACAGTTCCTGGGCATGTCAAATTGTCAGTGTATGGATGTGGAGCAGAAGCCAAATGAAGCATTGGTAATGAATACCAGAGCTGCAGTGGAGTTATTATGTCTTTGTATTATTTGTAATTATCATTAGCATAAATTATACATCTATTCAGCAAAAATATATACATATATTGATGTTTAAGTTAACTATTTAGTAAACTGAATATAGTTCATTATATAATAATCAGGCTTTTATTTTAAACAGGCATTTGGGTTTCAGAGGTCAGACCTGTCAATGCTGTTAATTCAGAGTGCCCCAGTGAAGGAGATAAATAAAAGCTTTGTGTTTTGAAAATTACTGACAAAAATATCAAAAGACTCAAGGAGAGAAAGAAATTTGAAGAAAGAAATAGAAAGAAATTTGAAGGTGGAAGGAACATTTAGCCAAGCCAGTAGCAGAGCAGCACCTAGAGGTGGAGAGCATGGCTTTAGAAAATAATAATTCTGCGTGCCTGTAGGGGCCATGGGGGCTAAGGATTGCAGCCAAGGTCACCACTGAGGGTGGAACAGAGCATTTAAGGAATGGAGCGGAGCTTGCTGTGCTGGGAGATAAGCCAGCAAACATAGCAATGTAAGCCAGGGAGACACTGCCATAGACGAGAGGCAGCGTGCACAGATGAAGGAGAAGTAGAGCTGTTCCCATGCTGACCACAATCCAAGAGAGTAACGTTAGATTCCATGCCAACCTGGAGGAAAGAGCTTCTAGCTGCCTTTAACTCACATTGAACAAATGAAAGAGATAACGATGGCTCTCATATGCTGAGGTTATGTAGAAATTCATCCCTTTTACATTCTTAAGGCAGTGTTCTCAGCTCAGGCTTGGATTACGAAAGAACATTTGGTAAGATCCTTGCCCTCAAGAATCCAACCAGTTATCTAAAAAGAGAGAGATAAAAGGCACAAGAATCCTTTAACCAAAGGGAAAAATCCAAAGACCCCAGCTTGGTAGCCTTGATTGTTAATGACATGCCCCCAGACAATATCTCTTGCGTTTCCTACCATGAACCTTTCTCTTGCAAACCCAAAGTTTTGCTGAAAACCAGTGATATTTTCACTAATTTTAAAATATGCTATGTCTTTTAAAAGACTTGAATTGCTGTTTCCTCTGCTTGGAATAGGACTTCCCAGGTGTTGCAGAGGTAAAGAATCTGCCTGCCGTTGCAGGAGACATAAGACACGTGAGTTCAATCCCTGAGTCTGAAAGATCTGTTGGCCTAGGAAATGGCAACTCACTCCAGTATATTCTTGCCTGGAAAGTTCCACTGATGGAGGAGCCTGGCAGGCTACAGACAATGGGCTTGCAAAGAGTCAGACATGACTGAGCACTTAGCACACTCACACACTGCTTGGCATACCTTTGTTTGTCTAAGACATCCTATTCAACCTACAAGCTCTAACTGTGATTTCTCTTCCCTGATATTCTTCTGATTCTCCCAAGTGAAATTGATCGACAGAGACAGACAGAGAGATGGCTCTTATATCCATAGATTATCTATCTACCTACCTAGAGTTGTTGTTCAGTTGTTAAGTTGTGAGAGGGGATATTAATATTACTGAACTCATATTATGTGCATGCTGTCATGGCCTAAATACAGTCCTTTACATGCTGAAGCCCTAGCCCCCAGTGTGACTGTCTTTGGAGACATGTACTATAAGGAGATGGTTAAGCTTAAATGAGGTCAGAAGGGTAGGCCCTGGGATGATAGGGTTAGTGACCTTTTAAGAAGAGACACCAGAGAGCTAGCTCTTACTCTGTGAGAATACAGCAAAGATGAGAACATGGCAAAGATGAGAACACAGAGAAGGAGACCATCTGCAAGTCAGCAAAAGGGCTCTTACCAGAATTCAACTATGCTGGCACCCTGATATTATACTTCCCAGTTTCAGAACCGTGAGAACGTAGTTTCTGTTGCTTAAACCACCCAGTCTATGAAAAGAAGTGAAAGTGTAAGTCATTCAGTCATGTCAGATTCTTTGTGACCCCATGGATTGTAGCTTGCCAGACTCCTCTGTCCATGGAATTCTCCAGGCAAGAATACTGGAGGGGGTAACCATTTCCTTCTCCAGGGGATCTTCCCAACCCAGGGATCAAACCCAGGACTCCCGTGTTGCAGGCAGAGTCTTTACTGTCTGAACCACCAGGAAAGACCTGGGTATTTTCAGCAAAAGAAAAAGAAATATGTATTAAATGCTCACTCTTTATTAGGTACTGTTATTCACTGGAAGAAGAAAAGAGATTACACTAGATCTCCCCTCATGGCTGAGTAGAAGTAAACACTAAATATTAATTTTCTGTTCTCTTGTGTCATTTGATTGAGGTCTGGATGGCTATGTAGAAGTCAACCTGGACTACCCATGGGAATCATCTAGGAAACTCAAGAACACACTGTGTTTGGGTCCTGCTTCTAGAGGTCTTCATTTATTGATTTAGGGTCTGGCCTGCTGTCAGGAGGTATAAAGAGCTCCCCAAATGACCCTGATGTGCAGCCAAGGTTGAAAATCAGTGTACTAGCAATGGCACCCCACTCCAGTACTTTTGCCTGGAAAATCCCATGGATGGAGGAGCTTGGTAGGCTGCAGTCCGTGGGATCGCTAGGAGTCGGACACGACTGAGCAACTTCGCTTTCACTTTTCACTTTCATGCATTGGAGAAGGAAATGGCAACCCACTCCAGTGTTCTTGCCTGGAGAGTCCCAGGGATGGGGGAGCCTGGTGGGCTGCCGTCTATGGGGTCACACAGAGTCGGACATGACTGAAGTGACTTAGCATAGCAATGTGGAAGGAGGAGGAGGATTCCAGGTTTAATAGAGAAAAGGAGACAGAGAGAGGAGGGAGACAGAGGGTGGGGAGGGCAAGAGCTAATCAGAGACACATAGAAGCAACCTTCACTCTCACTCTGCAACTAGCTGCATTTAACAAGTGCCCATAGTATGAAAAGCAAGGCAGAGGATCTATTAATACAATTCAGAGAGCGTGCATTAAGAACTAAAACAAACAACACAAAAATCAAACACCACTGTTTATTTAGTGAATGTCTTTCAAGGGGCTTTAAGTACTAGAAAGACATTATCTTAATAAGCTCCCATCATCTCTGCCAGGTAGGGGGCAGGTTAGGCTTTTGTTAAATGATGCCATATTGAAGTACATTATTCGCTTAAATCGGAAACTAATGTAATAAAAACTATGGGGACCAGTTATACACTTAACATCATAAAGATTCTAACTCAGCTTAGCAAAGGAATGCCACTAGATATGGGGTCTCAGGGGATAGGCTGGGAAAAGAGACCTGAAGAGAGGCTGAGGGATAAAGATGCAGTAGAGTGGCAATGGTATTATTATTACTATCACTATTATTCAGCCTTACAGTACCAGGCAACCTGCTCAGTGTTTCCCATGTGTCATCTCTAGTGTGCATTCTATTTTAAATGGTATCCCCATTTTATAGAAAAACAGGGTTAAACAGAGAAGTCAAGAAGCTTGCTCAAAGGCAAACAGCTCCCAAGTAGCCAAGATAGGTTTTGAATCTCAGTCTGACCTGAACGAAACCCAAGAGCCCATTCTCTTAATGCTAGACATTCTTTTAAGGGAGGGTGAAGGAGCAAGACAAGTCAGTGAGCATGAGGTAAAGGAATTAAAAATTCCCTCCGTGTCTTGAAACAGAACAGGATCTATTAGTGGTTGATGGGGATTGTTTAAAGAATGAATAGGCAGCTGATGGCTAAAAGCATCGAGGCTGCAGACTTTAGAATGAGGGTGGTGGAAGGGAGTGTAGGTGAAAAAGCCCAGGGGCACGTGATCACCTTCAGCCATCCCAGGAGTGCTGTCGACAGTCTTCAGGCAATGCAATGGGATGAGAGAGAAAAGAGGGGTTATCGTGCACTAACCATGGAATCAAAGTTTGTGTTTTAACTTTTATTGGAGTATAGTTGATTTACAACGTTGTGTAGATTTTATCTGTACAGCAAAGTGAATCAGTTATACATGCACATATATCTACTCTTTTTTAGATTCTCTTTCCATATGGGCTATTATAGAGTATTGAGTAGAGTTCCCTGTGGTATACAGTAGGTTCATATTAGTTATCTATTTTATATATAGCAGTGTATATATATATACATATAAATTCCAAAAATAGATAGCTAGTGGGAACCTGCTATATAGCACAGGGAGCTTAGTTTGGTGCTCTTATGACCTCAGTGGGGCTGGGGGGTGGGAGAGAGGTCCAGGAGGGAGGGGATATATATGTGTGTGTGTGTGTATATATATATTTCTTTTCAGTGTACAGAAGAAACTAACACAGCACTGTAAAGAAATTATACTCCAAAATTTTTGAGTTTTGATTATAAACTCCTTTATCTACTATTATGCTAATAGCACATGTGAGCTATGTGTTGGGTTCAACACACACACATGCACACACACACATCTGTTTGATATTTGAGGATATCATATATATTACCAAAGATACAAAGCAAAGTGAGAGAGTCAGATAATTCTCACATGAAGTCTTTGGGAATAGCAAGAGGAATAAGAGTTTCTGGGGTTAAACCTGACATCAGTCTATTCCAACACTTCAAGTTTTAGGTACTACTTACTGTGCACTATCCATTGGCCAGGCACTGTGCTAAGTACTTGAAATACATCATCTCATTTAGACACCACAATATCCCCATGTATTGGTAATGTTACTGACTTTGATTTTCTGATGAAGAATTGAAGCTTCAAGAGGTGCATGGGCTCATTCAAGGTCACACAGCTAGTAAACAGTTCAATGGGGATTAGAATTCAGCTCTTCTTTACTCCAGGGTCCATACCCTTAGTCCGTATGCTTTGATGGAAATGACAATGTGGTAAATGTCACCTCTCCATGGGCATTATAACCTACCGGCTTTCCATTTCTGCAAGTTGAGTATGAGAAAACAGCATTTGGTGGCAGCTACAAAAGCAAGTGTTAGCTTTATAAAAGTTAGATTAAGAGATAGGACAGGAAAGAGAAGAGGTCCAAGATACTCAGCAATGGCTAGTTACCATCTGGGGTATCAGGCTTTAATGCTGAGTCTATCTTTATAAAGAGATAGTATATTAGTTTCCGATAGCTGCTGTAACATATGGACACACATTTACTGGTTTAAAACAATAAAAATTAATTATCTCATAGTTCTACTGTCAAAAGTCTGATACAATTCTCACTGGGCTAACATCACAGTATCAAGAGGAGGGCTTCATACCTTCCTGAAGGTTCCAGGAAAGAATCAGTTTCTTGTTTTTTCTGACATCTAGAGACCACCCACACTGCCTGGCTGGGTCCTCCTTTCCCATCTTCAAAGTAGCAACAACAGTTGAATCCTCACAGTACACCACTGCCTCAGTCCAGGGATCTGCTTCTGACACCATGTCTGTTTCTCTGACTCCTCTTATGCCTCTCTTTTTCACTTTTAAGGTCTCCTGTGATTTACATTGGACGGAGAATTATCTCCCCATTTTAAGGTCAGCTTATTAGCAATCTTCTTGAACCTACATTCCCCCTTGCCATATAAAGTAAATATATATAGGCTCCAGGGGTTAGGGCATGGATATCTTTGGGCAGGGGCACTATTCTGCCTGCCACAGATGTTGAGAAACCAGAACACAAGTCAGGATGATGTCTAGGGAAGTAAGAAGATGGCTGGCAGCAATACAGCAGTGTGAAGGGAAGTGAAGTGAAGTCGCTTAGTCGTGGCCGACTCTTCACCACCCTGTGGACGACTCTTCACGACCCCGTGGACTGTAGCCCACCAGGCTCCTCCATCCATGGGATTTTCCAGGCAAGAGTGCTGGAGTGGGCTGCCATTGCCTTCTCCAGGGAATCTTCCCAACCCAGGGATCGAACCCGGGTCTCCTGCATTGTAGGCAGATACCTTCCCACCTGCGCCACCAGGGAAGTCTATACAGTAGCATAGAAAGGATTGTTATTTTCTAACAGTAGTAGCACAGAGGCTTTACTGATTGTTTATTGTGTGTCATGGAGAAGGAAATGGCAACCCATTCCAGTAGTCTTGCCTGGGAAATCCGGTGGACAGAGGAACCTGGTGAGTTATAGTCCACGGGGTCACAAAAAGTCAGACTCGACTAAGTGACTAACACACACACACACACACACACACACACACATTGTGTGATTGTGTGTCAGGCACTGGTCCAAATGCTTTCCATGTCTCCCCTCAGATAATCTTCACACCAACCATAAATGACAGTTACTATTATTATTTTCATGCTACAGGTTAGGAACAGAACCTTTGGTTCCTTTCTTTCTGAGGAACAGCAAGTTTAATTAACTTGAGAAAAACATGTAAAATCATATAGTCCAGCCTCTCATTCCAGAAGAAAGGAAGCAGAGACCCAGAGAGCTATATCTACTTGCCTAAAGCTACAATCAAGATGATGAGAGAGTTAGAGGTTTGCTTTTCTTTTTTGGTATTGGAGTATAGCCTATTAACAATGTTGTAATGGTTTCAGATGAACAGCAAAGGGACTCAGCCATACATATATGTGTATCCGTTCTCCATCGAATCCCCCTCCCATCCAGGCTGCCACATAACATCGAGCAGAGTTCCCTGTGCTATACAGTAGATTCTTGTTGCTTATCCATTTTAAATACAGCAGTGTGTACCTGTCCATCCCAAACTCCCTGACTATCCCTTCCCCTATCTTTCCCCTCAACAACCATGTTTGTTTTCTAAGTTGGTGGGTCTCTTAGTACAGAAAGGATTATAATGAAAAGCAACAGTCCTCTGCCTACTTCCTAGCCCGTCTCACTTTCCCAAAGGTAACTAGTTTCAACATAGTTTTTTCTTTTGGGGGGGGGTGGAGTTTACTTATTTCTGTAAGTTACTGCTATATTTATAAATTGAATGCTTATCAAGCTCTTAATTGCTGTCCCTTTCTGCAAGAATTTTCCAGAGTTGTCACAACAAAGTTCCATAAACCGAATAGCTTAAGACAACAGAACTTTATTGTCTCTCATTCTGGAAGTTAGAAACCAAAAATCAAGATGTTGGCTGGACCATGCTCCCTCTGAAACTTATAAAACAGACTCCTTCTTTGACTTCTGTTGCTTTTGTGGTTTCTCAGGCAATATTTAGCATCCCTTGGCTTGCAGTGCTATAACTCTAATCTCTGCCTTTGTCTTCACAAATCATTCTTCGTGTGTGTCTTTGTGTCTTCAGAAGGCCATCTCCCAGTAAAGACACCAGTCGTATTGGATTAGGTAGCCTCATCTTAACTAATTACATCAGCAACAGTCTTACTTCCAAATAGGTCCTATTCTAATGTATTGGGAGAAAGGACTTCAAAATGGCTTGTTTTTTTTTGAGGGTGGGGGAGACACAATTCAATCCATAACATTACTATCTATGGGTTTCTGCAGTAACCAATGAAGACATTAGCAAAAATATTTCACCTGCTAATGCAGGAGACACAGGAGATCCAGGTTTGATCCCTGGGTCAGAAAGATCCTCTGGAGGAAGAAATGGCAACCCACTCCAGTAGTCTTGCCTGGAAAGTCCCACTGACACAGAAGCCTGATGGGCTACAGTCCATGGGTTTGCAAAAAGTCGGACACACCTGAGTGAGCAGGCATGCATGCAACAGGGGGGTCTTTATTTAAAATAATAACTAAAAGAGAAGCATCTTGTCCAAGATGGTAGGAAAAAATGTGGATTGGTACTCCATTAAAAATACGGTAAGGAAAAAAGAAGAGTATAAACCCAAAACTATGACAAACACAGGAAGAGAATCATCAATAAATGAGAGATTTCAAAAAGTCTCTGCAAAACAGAGGGTAGAAACTGATTACTGATGAATGAAGAGAAACTACTCGCATGATGAATTCCCAAGAGTTCCCATACTTATAAAAGTAAATGTGATGGGAGATGTGGGGTGAGATGTGAGGATGAAAATAGAGAGGTTAAACGGAAGCCTGGGGATGAAGCTGTAGCCTTATACCCCCAGTGCACTAACAAGTCAGCAGACAGGCATTTGCCCAAGACTGGACCTTGCCTGGGCATCTCTTGTGGCTCAGCTGGTAAAGAATCTGCTTGCAATGCAGGAGACGCCTGGTCGTCTCAACAACACCTTCCAGCATATAAGCCCTCCCTCCTCAGAGCACTTATTTGGTTTAGTAAAGTTTCATTCTGAAACAGGAGCAGACAACCAAGAATGCTCAGCTATCTGAGGACATTGACAACATGAAGGAAAAGACCATGATAAAAAGCCACAGCAATGTTTAGGAAACAGAAGACAATTAAAACAAAATTCTCACTGCTTTAACCATTTTCTTAAAAGATGCAATTTTTTAAAGTTAGAAATAAGAGAACAAACTCTGGGAAATTAAAAATGTGATTGCCAATGAAACAATGAAAGACAAAGAAAATCTATAGTAGAGTAAGAAAATCAGGGCAAGGAAATAAGGTTAAGAACAAAAGGTCTGAGGGAAGATGAGTCCTAACTGAAAACTCCCTGCCGATTAAAAATGAGGGTAGACACAGAACAGGCAAGGACTCAGGAACTTCACCTGCCTTTCTTAGGAAGCTAACTTATAAAATAAGAGAGGGGATGCCATCAGACACTTACAGAATATCCTACCCAAGAAGGTCATAGGACAATAGTTGGAAGATTAGAAGCATCCAGATTGGCTTAGGAGCCCAGGGCCAAGGAAGGAACTCATCAGGTAAAACCAGGTTCAGGTAGAGGCAAAGGCAGTGATGGGATTGAATAGTATCATCTAGAAGTTGGGAAATGCTGGTACTTAAGAAAGGCAGCAGGCTAAGTATGAAAAAGGAGATTCCCTTTAAACTTGATGCTGAAGTCCTTTTCTTCTGAGTGATACAAGAATTGAGGCATAGGATCTGAAAAGGAGACCTAATCTGGACACAGCACTTAGCTCTGCTCTGAACACTATTACATAATGATAATAATTCGATTCCAGACTTTCCTGGTGGTCCAGTGGCTAAGACTCCATGCTCCCCAATGCAAGGGGCCCCCGTTCAACCCCTGGCCAGGGAACTAGATCCCACGTGCTGTCACTAAGAGTTCACATGCCCCAACTAAAATCCCACATGCCAGGTGCCACTACTAAGACCCAGAGCAGCCAAATAACTAAATAAATAAATATTAAAATAATAACTCAAGTTCCATGATTCATTTTTAAGTTTAGGCATAGAGCTACCAAGAATTCATTGAAGTCGTACTCATGGTGCAGGGAGGAAAACTGAGGCTATCAACTTGCAATGTACAGGGAAAACATGGGTGGAAGGCTTAGGTCAGTAATGTGCTGTCTTATAAACTGGAGAGTCAAGAGAGACTGGTTGTAGTTGGTAGGAAAGGAAATGGATATGAAGCGTCCTGGGAGGAGCAAAGGTGACCCAAAGAAGAACTGGAATATGGACCAGGAGGAGTAGGCTTATGAACTGGACAAAATCTTCATCAGCCATTGCAAGGGTACACAGACAATATAGAGACAATGCCTAAGAACTTGATAAGCATTCAACTTAGACACATAGAGGCAGTCTGCAGAGAGATGCTCTTCCCAGTTCTGTCCCCGCAACCAAATGTGAAAACATGTTGGCAATAGCTAGAGAGGGACTGCAGGAATGATATGGGCAGGAACTGTTGCTTTCCATGATAAGTCTTTCTGCCCTTAGGACTTTTTTTTTTTTTCAATGAAGTCCACATATTATTTAAGTAAGTTAAAAATAAAATACTATGCTTTTATTGTGGAAAATCTCAAACATTTCCTAATTTCTATAAAAGTTTCATAGTTTCAGTAAAATACAAGAACTTCTCAATCAGGAAAGCTGTTGAATGTGCTACCTAGGAAGGTCACAGATTCATGTCCTTCTAAATAGGCAAATGGAGCCTGAATGACTAGTTGTCTTAGGAGGGAGATTTTTTTTTCCCTATGGGTCTAATCAAATCACATTCTTTAGCTCTAAAGACATTATAAATTCATAGAGAAACTTTACATCCATTGGTAAGGTTTGATGAGCCATCTATTTGTCTAAGGAGCACAATTTTAGACAGCACAAATTTAGACAATTCCAGAAGTTTTTTCTCTCCTCCTCCTCCTCCTTCCATTCATATATTTCACAGGTTTAACAGTTTTCCAAAGCTTCTGCATTGTTTTTAGATGTCCTAACTTTCTTTTTTTTTTAATTTAAATTTATTTATTTTAATTAGAGGCTAATTACTTTACAATATTGTATTGGTTTTGTCATACATCAACATGAATCCGCCACGGGTGTACACGTGTTCCCAATCCTGAACCCCCCTCCCTCCTCCCTCCCCATACCATCCCTCTGGGTCATCCCAGTGCACCAGCCCCAAGCTTCCTGTATCCTGCATCGAACCCTAATTTTCAAAAACAAAAAACCTGTTAATCATTTGAGGTAAGAGACCTTTATCTGTTGCATTGGTGAATCCCTCAAATTGAGACAGAATGGATGCCTGTTTTAAATCTGGCTTCCAGGGAAAAGATCTGAGACCTGGAAGTTTGCAGACAGAAGATCTGCCAAGAGCTGCTCTTTGAAACTGTATCTGTAGCAGATGTTGTAACTAGGACTGAGAGAGGGACAAGCTGAACTGTGATGCACTGGAATGCAAGTCTCAGCTGATTCTATGAGGATCTATGGGGTTGAGCTTTGTAATTGTCCCCAGTCTAGGCAAGGGGTAGGGTCATTGTGCTCCACCTCATCAACTAATCATTGAATCCAAGCTGCCTTTTAGGGCAGAGGCTTACCCTTGGGCAAAACAACTCTTTTGTGCCAAGGGCAGTAGCTAGAAAGGGACTCAGTTAGGAGTGACAGCTGCCAATACTCCCAGGACCCTGGGGAATATGAACACCTCAGCCCTAAAGAGGGGCTCAGGGCAGAGTACCCCTACGATGCTCAATTAGAGTGTGTCTACATGAACTGCACAGCCAGAGCTATTTCGTGCCATAGTCCTCCAGGCCTCCTGCACTTCAGCATGGTCTTTCATTCTTCTTGGAACATGTGATTGATTCCTTTTACTTTCCTTAGGTGCTTGTATAATGCATACCATCTGACCAGCATGCCTTGCCTTTCTTTGCAGCCTGGATTTTCCAGGGTACAATTCTTGGTCTTGGTTCGTGAATCCTCTGGCTAATTTACATGTTCTTTCTTCTTGAGATACTTTATAAAGTCTTGCAAATATGGCAGATATAGACAAGTAGTAATAAAAATTCAAAGAAAGAAGTTCCTGCTTGTGTTTTGAAGTCCCCATCTCAAACACTATCCCTAGGCCATCCCTAAGTCACTTTCTCTCCGAAATCTGCCTGCACTCTCAAAGGCAGAGTTAATGTCTACCAACTGTGGTATTTACATACTATAGGCAATTTACCTTGTAATGAGTCTTTCTCACTATGCTTCAAACTCCTCAAGTCATAGTTTGTTCATTTGCTTCCCCTGGCTTCACACAGTTTCTAGCATATAATAGATGTTCAATAAAAACTACATGGATGAATGAATGAATGAATCAATCAATCAATCCGTCAAAATTGGGGATTTTTCTTACGGCATAAATTCAGTTATTCTCACTGCTTCCTTGACATTTCATAATTGTTGCTAATGTGGTTCACAAGCCAAACTGGGAATTAAACACCCAGATGATAAGCTGACATTGTGTAGTTCACCAAATCAGCACAATAAGCTCATGATTTAAACAAAAAATATGGAGGGGGGGAGTAAAATTGTAGCTAAAGCTCTAGCACAATCAATTTTAATTAGCATTGCTCATTATGAGAAATGATAAAGTATCAGTCATTATAATTGCAAGTGTTGACAATTATTCAAAGTCATTAACATCTCAAGACCTTAGATAATACAGACTTACTGAATTTTAAAGATGTGGAGGTAAGGTAGGGAGGAGTTGCTAGGAATACCTTCAACTACAATGCATAGGCTTAGTAAACATACCCCATGAATGATCATTTCCAGTTTTTTGGAGAGGTGAAGAGAGATTCTTAAGATACCACTAGCCTGGCCTCCTTCCTTATTAGCCACAGTGCTACAGGAAGTTGCTTCTAAATATGTAAATGTCAGTGTTTCACTCAAACACCCTGAGGATTCCCCCACTGCTTACAGGAAAGGGTTCAATCTCCTTAGCCTTGGATTCAAAGCTCTTAATTTCCAGCTCCAGTTTTTCGATGCTCCTATTCTCATGGTGTTCCTTGCTCATACTCACTTTTATCCAGACAATTCCTTTAAGCCACTTTCCTCTTTGGAACCTTTGACTTTGCATAGACAGATCCCCTTGTTTTAAATACTGTACCCCATTTTTTGACTTAAATTTTTAAAGATCCAACTCAAATGACCTGTGACCTCAGGATATCTTCAAAATTCCCATTTAGTGTCTACACTAATTTATGATCTAAATTAGATTCAGTAGATACAACAACATCATCAGCAAAGACTGACACAAGTCCTTTCTATGGTCTCCATAGTAAGAGACCATAGTAAGTTCTTTACTTGAGTTCTTCACTCATTAGTATTTTACATTAAAAAAAAATAAGGACTTTTAGTATTATCCTGGAGAAGGCAATGGCACCCCACTCCAGTACTCTTGCCTGGAAAATCCCATGGATGGAGGAGCCTGGTGGGCTGCAGTCCATGGGGTCTCGAAGAGTCGGACACGACTGAGCGACTTCCCTTTCACTCTTCACTTTCAAGCATTGGAGAAGGAAATGGCAACCCACTCTGGTGTTCTTGCCTGGAGAATCCCAGGGACGGGGGAGCCTGGTGGGCTGCTGTCTATGGGGTCGCACAGAGTCGGACACTACTGAAGTGACTTAGCAGCAGCAGCAGTATTATCCTTACTTTACAATTAGGCAACTGAGGCAAAGAGGTTTAGAAACTTGCTTTCGATCACCTAATTATAAAGTGGCTCTTTCTCCAGAATTCCCTTTACAGGCCCCAGTAAAAAGAAGACACACCACACTGACCTGCTAAAGACCTATTTTGAGTAACCATGATGTGCCACACTTCTGATCAAGAAATCTTAGGATGAAGTGTTGGGGTGATTGAGGATGCAAAAAAAAAAAAAAAAAAAAAATGGAGAGATGTTGTTTCATAGAAGTGATTCTGATTTAAAAAACAATCAAAGAGGACCCGTTGGTTATAACTTATAAGGAAACATTCCAGTATAAAATTCAAAGATGGAATTTTAATAGTATTAGGCTTCAGCAACATGTGAACCGTGAACTTCCTGATGCTCAAGCTGGTTTTAGAAAAGGCAGAGGAACCAGAGATCAAATTGCCAACATCCGTTGGATCATGGAAAAAGCAAGAGAGTTCCAGAAAAACATCTATTTCTGCTTTATTGACTATGCCAAAGCCTTTGACTGTGTGGATCACAATAAACTGTGGAAAATTCTGAAAGAGATGGGAATACCAGACCACCTGATCTGCCTCTTGAGAAATTTGTATGCAGGTCAGGAAGCAACAATTAGAACTGGACATGGAACAACAGACTGGTTCCAAATAGGAAAAGGAGTTCGTCAAGGTTGTATATTGTCACCCTGTTTATTTAACTTATTATGCAGAGTACATCATAAGAAACGCTGGACTGGAAGAAATACAACCTGGAATCAAGATTGCCGGGAGAAATATCAATAACCTCAGATATGCAGATGACACCACCCTTATGGCAGAAAGTGAAGAGGAACTCAAAAGCCTCTTGAAGAAAGTGAAAGTGGAGAGTGAAAAAGTTGGCTTAAAGCTCAACATTCAGAAAACGAAGATCATGGCATCCGGTCCCATCCCTTACGGGAAATAGATGGGAAAACAGTGGAAACAGTGTCAGACTTTATTTTTCTGGGCTCCAAAATCACTACAGGTGGTGACTGCAGCCATGAAATTAAAAGACGCTTACTCCTTGGAAGGAAAGTTATGACCAACCTAGATAGCATATTCAAAAGCAGAGACATTACTTTCCCAACAAAGGTCCGTCTAGTCAAGGCTATGGTTTTTCCAGTAGTCATGTAGGGATGTGAGAGTTGGACTGTGAAGAAAGCTGAGTGCCGAAGAATTGATGCTTTTGAACTGTGGTGTTGGAGAAGACTCTTGAGAGTCCCTTGGCCTGCAAGGAGATCCAACCAGTCCATTCTGAAGGAGATCAACCCTGGGATTTCTTTGAAAGGACTGATGCTAAAGCTGAAAGTCCAGGACTTTGGCCACCTCATGCGAAGAGTTAACTCATTGGAAAAGACCCTGATGCTGGGAGGGATTGGGGGCAAGAGGAGAAGGGGACGACAGAGGATGAGATGGCTGGATGGCATCACTGACTCGATGGACGTGAGTCTGAGTGAACTCCGGGAGTTGGTGATGGACAGGGAGGCCTGGTGTGCTGTGATTCATGGGGTTGCAAAGAGTCAGACACGACTGAGCGACTGATCTAATCTGATCTGATCGTCCCCTGGCCACCATTTCCCCATTCTCCTCCCCTCCTGAATTTCTTCTGCTTCCTTTTGTAACTTGGTAACATCACAAGTCATGCAGTTTCTGAGTTAATTTGACTTCTCCCTCTTCTTGCCTCATAGGTACACTTAGGTTCACTCAGGTGAAACTGAGTCACTCTGAGTTCAGATCTTCTTTATCTCTCAACTGTTTTCTCAACTCCAATTTAATATCCCCTATTTGTAGTCCTAGTTGTGTGCTCAGTTGTTTCAGTTGGGTTCAACTCTTTGTGCCACTATGGACTGCAGCCCACCTGGCTCCCATGTCCATGGGAATCTTCAGGCAAGAGTACAGGAGAGGATTGCCATGCCCTCCTCCAGGGTACTCCTAGTTACCATGATGGTATTTCTTAACCATACTTTGAATGATAATTTAGCTGGGTACAGAATTCTAAATTGATATTTATTTCTTCTCAGAACCCAGAAGATAATATTTTATTGCCTTCTGATTGCTTATATTACTTTTGGTAAGTTTGCCCTTTGTCATTTTTTCATAGATAAGTTTTCTTTTCTCTCAGGTTACTTTTTAAATCTTTTCTTAGTCTGCAGTGTTTTTCCCCCTGTAATTTATTTTGAAAAAGCTATAGATTCACAAAAAGTTACAAAATAGTACAGAGGGGTCTTGAAAGTGAAAGTCACTCAGTCCTGTCCAACTCTTTGCAACCCCATGGACTGTAGCCTGCCAGGCTCCTCTGTCCATGGAATTTTCCAGGCAAGAATACTGGAGTGGGTAGCTGTTCCCTTCTCCAGGGGATCTTCCCAACCCAGGGATTGAACCCAGGTCTCGCACACTGCAGGAGGATTCCTTACCATCTGAACCTCCTGGGAAGCTCAGACAGGGGTCTTATGGGCCCTTTATTCAGTGCCCCATTACAGTCATGTTAGGGAGGAAGTTATGCATAAGCAACGAAGGGTGCCCTAACGGGAAAGGATGCAAGTTGATCTCTAAATCCCTCCCCAGGCTCACCCAGGAGAGTGCACAGATATGCTACAAAAATAACCATAGAGACTTCTCTAACTCCTGTACCTGCACCCTCCAGCACACAGTAGATACACATTAACCAGAGGGGCTTCTCCAACCCCAGTACATGCACCCTTGAGGCACAGCTATGTCTTCAAGTAATCTCAGGCAGCCAGGAGCCCATTAAGTGTTCATAAATATTCTATATATACATATATCTGATTATAACAGACTGAATCATGGGGAAAACATGTGCAATGGAGCCTGTTGTTATATAATTTTCAATGACAATCAAAACTCTCAGTCCATGCCCACCTAGATGGATAAGTAAAAGCACTGTTTTCCATGTGCCCAGACACACCTCCTTCTCTGAGTGGCCTTGAGCATACGTGTATTTGCATTCCCTTTGCTGACTGGTGGTGGGTACAAGCCCTATTTTGCACAGGGCAGAGCCAAAAGGAGGAGATGGGAAGTATCCAAAGAGAAGCCAAGAGGGATGGTAGTCACTCCCTGGGCACTGGCCCACTCCCATGTCTCAGGAATGTACTGTCTGCTGTCTGTTTAATAAAAGTTCTGTCTTCTTGAGCTATAACTAGTTTGCTGTTTTGAATCCTTGCTACAATGAGACAAGAGCCAAGAAATCCTGCCTGCTTGAACTGTAGTTAGTCCATCATTCCAAATCTTTGTTATGATGAAACAAGAACTGAGGGAGAGAAATAAATGACCTGACAGTTACATCTTACATAACTCTGGTACATTACCAAAACCAGAAAAGTGCCGCTGCTGCAATGTTCATATATAGCCATCTATCATTTTGTCACATGTGTGACTCAAGTGTATGATTCATGTGATAAACATTCCAACAAAGATACAAAACTACTTTAGAACTGTGAAGATCTTACTTACACCTCCTCTACTTCCTCTGTACTACCTTCTTTAGTCCCTGAAACTACTAATCTGCTCTTATCTCTATAATTTTGTCATTTTTAGAATTTTATGTAAATGAAATCATGCACTATGTAATATGTGAAATTGACCTTTTTCATTCAGAATCAAGCTGTTGAGATCCATTCAAATTACTATATCATTTAGTTCATACCTTTTTTACTGCTGAATAGATTTCCATTGTATGAATGTACCACAGATTGTTTAACTATTCAACTACTGAAGAACACTTTAGTTATTTCTAGATTTTGGCTATCAAAATGAAGCTTTTATAAATATTCATGTACAATTTGTGTGTAGATCAGTTTTCCTTTCTCTCAGAATGAATGCCCAGGAGTGTGTTTTATGAGTAACTGTATATTTAATCTTATATGAAATGACCCAACTATTTTCCAGAATTGCTGTATGATTTTAAATTAACAAGACAACATATCTAAGTATAGATTTATATGTTTTATACATTTATATGTTGTCTGATTCAATGGATTCATGCAGTTCCATTAATTTTGAGAAATTTTGAGCCATTAATTCCTGGAATATCTTTTATTCCTCACTTTTTCTATTTCATCCTCTTAGAAATACAATTAAATAAATTGGAACTTCTCCTATTCTCCATAACTAGTTTTTACTCTTTCTCATGTTTTTTACCTCTTTGTTGTCTCTCTCTGCATTTCAAGTACTTCTGTATTCCAGTTAACTAGTTATGTTTTCAACTATGTCTGCACTACTGTTTAGCTAATTTATTGAGCTCACCTATTTTAAGGACCATGCCTTCCATTTGTAGAAATTCTCCTAAATAATTCTAAAGATTTTCTTTTTTTGTTGTGTCCTTGCTGCTGCTGCTAAGTCACTCCAGTCGTGTCCGACTCCGTGTGACCCCATAGATGGCAGCCCACCAGGCTCCCCTGTCCCTGGGATTCTCCAGGCAAGAACACCGGAGTGGGTTGCCATTTCCTTCTCCAATGCATGAAAGTGAAAAGTGAAAGTGAAGTTGCTCAGTCGTGTCCAACCCTCAGCGACCCCATGGACTGCAGCCCACCAGGCTCCTCCATCCATGGGAATTTCCAGGCAAGAGTACTGGAGTGGGTTACCATTGCCCTCTCCTTAAGTTGTTTTTTTTTTTCCCCAAATACCTTATATGATTTTATTAATTAAAATAACCCTCTTTTATAATCTCTATTCAACCTTTATATTGCCGGAACTTCTTGAGTGTTTAATCCTGTTGTGGTGCCTGCTGACTTTCATTCATAATAATGTCTTTCTCTATAGCTTTTGCAATTCTGGATTTTTATTTCATCACCATATTTCTCTATGGAAATCTTAAGAAGCCTAGGTTGAAATTGTATCCCTGCAGAAGTTTTCTATTTACTTTTGCCAGGTATCCCAGGATCAATTTTGCTTTTGGTTTAGTTTCATACTATGAGATAATATATATTTAAAGTCTCAAACCTAATTCCATGTAAATTAAAGCAATTTTTTTTTTTACTATCCATAACCCAAACTGTACAAACCTCCCTATTATCTTTCTAATCTGATGGATTAATAGGTTGTACTTAATTCATTCTTTTTTTTTAAAGTCAGATTTTATGAGGGTTTTCTCGGTTTAAACAGAGAAAGCCTAAGGACTAGGAACTTTATTCAATGTGGACTTAAACACCTATATCCCACATTATTAGTATTGCTACTTTTTCTCTCCTCTACAGCTTTATTGTCACTATTCCCACTTACTGGTTTAATTTTGGGCTCATTCTTTGTTTCAGGATGATTATAATTTCCTTTGCTTTTTTTAAAAATTGAAGTATAGATGATTTACAATGTTGTGTTAATTTCCACTGTATAGCAAAGTGATTCATTTATACAGATATATATGCACATATATATATATTTCTAAAATAGCCTTTTCCCTTATTTATCATAAGATTATGTATATAGTTCTATGTGCCATATAGTAGGACCTTGCTGTTTATCCATTCCATATATAATAGCTTACATCTGCTACCCCCAATCTCCTGTTCCATTACTTCTGCAACCCCCTCCCCCTTATTTCTTGCAATATCAGTCTTGCATTTATAAAGTTTACTTTATCCAAGCATTTGATAATGTAAAGATCTTCAGGTTATCTGGACCAACATATTGTTAGAAGTGAAAAACTGAATACAACATTTTTACACTTTAGTTTTATATTAAACTTCGATGGTTCTTCAGCAACTTTTATCCTAAACTCTTTCCTGTATTACTCAAAATTTTAATAATCAGCACCTTGGAAGGAAAGTTATGACCAACCTAAACAGCATATTAAAAAGCAGAGACATTACTTTGCCAACAAAGGTTCGTCTAGTCAAGGCTATGGTTCTTCCTGTGGTCATGTATGGATGTGAGAGTTGGACTGTGAAGAAGGCTGAGCACCGAAGAATTGATGCTTTTGAACTGTGGTGTTGGAGAAGACTCTCGAGAGTCCCTTGGACTGCAAGGAGATCCAACCAGTCCATTCTGAGGGAGATCAGCCCTGGGATTTCTTTGGAGGGAATGATGCTAAAGCTGAAACTCCAGTACTTTGGCCACCTCATGCGAAGAGTTGACTCATTGGAAAAGACCCTGATGCTGGGAGGGATTGGGGGCAGGAGGAGAAGGGGACGACAGAGGATGAGATGGCTGGATGGCATCACTGACTCGATGGATGTGAATCTGAGTGAATTCTGGGAGTTGGTGATGGACAGGGAGGCCTGGGGTGCTGCGATTCATGGGGTCGCACGGAATCGGACACGGCTGAGTGACTGAACTGAACTGAACTGATACTACAAACCTTTTTTGTTTGTTTTTTTACCTTGCAAATAAATACTGCACAATGAGAAATTCCAAAACAGACTCATTACTGTTTTAGTCAATTTCTATATATTTTCAATTCTTAAAGAGGATTCTACCTTATTTTTATTTGATGATGACATTACCTCATTTTAGAAACATAGCTTTGCTTCACCTGCCAAATAACAATCAGGAAGCTATTATTGTCACAAGCAGTTCTCCAAGGGACAAGGAGAATACCCATCAAAGTGAGGACTACCTACAAAAATGTATTATTCTTCCTCATTTGTATTCTAAATAGTTAAAAACTTAAGGCTATGGACTGTGCTCAACAGGCACCTTGATTCTTCACAGAAATTTTAGAATAAAAGCAACACAATGCTCTGTTAAAATTCAGTTTGTGACACACTTTTTGGGAATTGTGTAGCAAATCACCTTTTTTTTAAAAATTAATTTATTTTAATTGGAGGTTAATTACAATACTGTATTGGTTTTGCCATACAGCAAATTACCTTTTAAAAAATTAATAATGATGTACCCGAGCTTGCAAATTATTTTATTTTAAATTTTTAAAATAAATTAGGCAGGATCCAAGGTCATCTTCAAATGTCAATCTGACTCAGTTGCTTTACAATATGCTTACTTGAGCAGGAGCAGAGGGGACAGCTATAACTAATACATGGGTAACTGTGCAAAACCATGGGTCTGCCCATCGGAGTGTGTGTCTCAGTTGTCATTTGTTTTATGAACAAAAAAATAAAACTATGAGAAACTATTAGTCTAACTCAGCCCATTAATTTTACAGATGCAGAAATGAAGGCCCAGTGAGATTTTACAGTATACGTTAAAGGCTGAGATGAGATTTGAGTTCAGATCCTTTAAGTTATAGTTAGTATACTTTCTACTATACCACAAGTGAAAAGTGAGTATTCTAATAGCATCTTAATGGAAAACAGAGTACCACTGGGTTATTTTAGGAGTTCACATTTTTCTCACTGCATTGAAGCGTGCTCTCTTTCGATCAGATTAAAGCTGACAGAGATGAAACAGTTTTGGGCAGATATCCTTGGGTTGGCTCCAGGGCCTCTAATCTGCATTTCATCATGATACAAGCACATGTTTCCATCATTGGTATACCCGTCTGCATCAGCCGGGATGTTAATCGCATGCTAACCCAATTTCCTGTATGAATTTATTACTTATTCTTCATTTAAGTTCATGAAACCTAACAGAACCCCAAATAAGTGTAACAACCTTAACAAGAAGATCTTGGCTCAAGAACAATGCCCACTAGGCAACATAACCCCAAGATGAAGCCTCAGGAGCAGTAGGGGCAAAAGAAGATCAGTCTCCCAGGAATACGCTGGGGATTCTCTTTGAAACATTATTATAATGAAAAAGTATGTTAGATGACATGGTAGAAGTTGAAATATATGAGCAAATCATGATTCGGCAATAAAATACAATTCTTGTTTTAACTTGGTACCCGCTTGGTGGTACCACATCAATCCGTGATTTTCAAAATTAGAGGTGTGGTCTTTAGAACAGTGTGGAAGATGGCGAAGTGCGTGGAGGGCAAATGGAAGCTATAATGGGAAGGCATTTTGGAAGCTGAGTCCAAATGCAAATTGGTTGTTAGAGAAACTATTCAGATCCATCTGGTGTTGCATGTGATGAATGCTAGAAATCCCATCAATGGATATTCATTTTGGCAATGGCAAAGGAAAGTAAAATAGAAAAAGGCAGGACACCAGAGTGTGGATGTTGGACTCAAACCCTCTTGCAAATGTGCAGCAAACACTCATCCCATGTTTGAGCAAGTAAACATGAAAGGAGAGGAGTTTTTTAGTTAAAAAAAAAAAAATAAGAAGAAGAAGTGTCAGGGACATCATAACTACATTATATAACCAAGGAGGGGAAATGACTCTCTGATTGCTAAACTTCCAGATTGTCTGTCTACACTGATTTATTCATTCATTGCACCTACATCTGTTCCTGAGCACCTGTTATATGCCAGGCACAGTACCAGGCACTCAAGACAAAAAGATGGGAGACTACATTCCAGCCCTCAGGGAACTCTCACTCTAGCAGAGGAAGACGACTCTAAAGAGATTCAGTAAAGTTAAACAGAGAGGAACCAATCTATATGGATCAATAGTTACGTACTTAACTACCAGCCAGCTACTGTTTTAAGTCCTTTATATATGTTTTCTCATTTAATTCTCACTGTACCCTGTCTGGAAAGTGTAATTATTTCTTCCACTTTACAATGGGCAAATCAAGCACAGAAAGATTACCTAACTACCCAATCTCACACATCTAGTAAATGACAGAGATGGGATGTCAATCTAGGGAATCTGGCTCTAGATCCAAAGTTATCTACTCCCTTTGAAACTAAAAAGATCATCTGAAACATCAGAGGAGAAAGTCACTCTATCTACACTGTATATGGAAGGGTATCAGGGCGATAATAGTGCTGGTGATAAAACTGGAGAGGCTTTGCCAACAAGAAGCCTCCTAACCTGGATTTTGAAGAAGACAGTCTGCACAAGGATAGCATGGGATAACCAGGCAAAGGAGGTGGTTTGAATAAAATCTTTGAAGCTTGAAATGGAAAAACATTTGCTCCTGGAACTCCAGGAAGCTCCATATGGCTGCAACATAGATTTGAAGAGGGTGGTGACTGAGGATGACACAGAAAAATGTGTGGCAGAGGAGACCAGATCATAGATGAAGGATGTTGTGTGTACATCTCAAGAATTCCGAGTTTATCCCCAGGACAAGGGAGAGCCACCATAGGGTATTAAGTAAGGCAATTCATGTTAAATGTCCCTTTACATAAAAGAACTCAACCACAAGGGAGTACCTGAGATTTGGGGAGGTAGGAGGGAGCAACAAAAAAGGTCAGTTAAAGGACTTTTAGAGATAGTCTAGAATAGTGTGGGCTGGGGAGGTGGAGGTAAAGATGGATGTAATACTAACTGGAAAGGAATACACTGGAATAGGATTAAATTTTAAGATGACTATCAAATTTCCCCTCCACTTAGCTTCTTTTGTGGCTCACCTGGTAAAAAATCTGCCTGCAATGTGGGACACCTGGGTTTGATCCCTGGGTTTGGAAGATCCCCTGGAAAAGGGAAAGGCTACCCACTCCATCCAGTATTCTGACCTGGAGAATTCCATGGACTACAGTCCATGGGGTCGCAAAGAGTTGGACACAACTGAGCGACTTTTACTTTTTTTTCCCTTTTTGCTTTATTACTCTGTTGGAGTCCTGGAGAACTTTTTGGCAGACATTAAAAACAAAACAAAACAAAAAACACCACAACTTTGAAGAAACCAACAAAGTCTCCTGGGAATCTTTTTTTCTACTGGCCACCTTGAATTTGATGCAGTAATCAGTAATGCAGTAATAGATGCAGTGTTTGACTTGATTAATTTTACCTAAAAGGTACCTTGTAACCAATAATTAAAATGCATAGTATCCAGGCTTAATGCAATAGGGTTATTAAACTTACAGTTATTTCTTAGCAGAAAAAAAAAAAAAAAACAACAACAAAAAACCTTCAAAATAGTATCAACATTCCCAGCTGTAGTTCCATACAGTTTTGAGTAGGAAATGACTCAAATCTCCCAAGTTTTTTTGTGACTGAAATATTCAATCAGATAACACCAGGGTGAAAATAATGAAGCCTTGAGAGGATGTGTTTCATCAAGTAGAAAATAATTTTAAAGGCGTTCTTAAGGATGCAAAAATGACTGTGAAAAAATACTGATCTCTTGCCAAAGAAAGGATTATTCCAGCTCACCAGAAAGAGAAGGGAAAAAAATGACACCTGTTGGCAGCTTAATGCTAATATCAATTCTGTTTTCAGGCTGGAAATTATGCATCAACAAATATATAAATATAATTTCTTCACAGCTGTGTAAGTGAAAAAGCATATGTTGAGAAATCAGAGATGACTATTATCCATTATTCAAAATTTCCATGGCCACTGAGTGAATCCAGTGCTGGAATTAGAAATGTACAATGCTTTTTAATTAATTTAATTTACACTGCTGGCTGATGAAATGCTGCAAATAACCACAACACGAAAAACTCTTCCCTGTTCTCCATCAGCACTGCTCTGCTGTTCACAAGTGCCAACATGGCTACTCATTTCCTATCTGTCCCTGGAGAAAAGTGAAGCAGGGTTAGTGGAGTTGGAAGAGAAGCCACATGCCAAAGGCCAGTAGGTGGGCCAGGGCCTCCCAGACACTACCCCTAGAGTCAGATAACAAGACTCCCAACCAGTTCATGAATGAGAAATACCATACAGGCTACTCTGAATTTAAAGAAGAGTAAGAAAGCAGAATTAGCCGAATAAATACTTCTAAGAGACTGTTTTCTACATGCCTAGAAGCTTGATAGGTGTTATGATGCTAGAGGAGCTACTTGTCATTCTCCACGACCTTGGACAAATGACTTCGCTTTTCTGAGATTAGTTTTTTCCCATCTGTAGAATGCAGGGTTGGAATTGAATGGCTTTTCTGAGGTTCTTTCTGGATCTCAAACCTTGATGAGTTTCCAAGTTTGGCTCCCAGTCCTCAACAAGCTCAGAATTACACAGAATCCATATACCTGGCATACCTGAGATGATGCACTAAATTGAGGATCAAAATAATAAAACTGAAAATACCAAGAGGAAGGATATTCTGTTTATGGAACATTGTCAGAGCATTGTACACTATAATCCATTACTTTTTTCTCTCTCACACTCTCAATTCATTTCTTCAAAGCAATCCTAGAGTGCTAATTCCCTCCTAAAGACAAAGGGCTCTGCTCAGAGAAGGCAGGGCAGTTAAGATTAAGAGGTGGTAAGCAGTCAAGTTAGGAACTAAAACTAGGTCTTATTGACTTTGACATCCTAGGTTTTAACCACTGACCCATCTTGCCAATAACAACAATGGGGAAATGACCCTGAGGTCAGTTTTTAACCTGTGAAGGCTGTGAGGTATGAGAAAGATCATAGGCTTAAAATCAGATGAACCTGGAGATTTAACTCTGCCCCATGGTACCTGTGCCATGCCAGGCTCTTCCAGTTTGATTCCTCATCTGTAAAATGGGGATATCAATGTTCACCTCACAGAGTTGTGCTGAGGCGTAAGAAGCTAATATTAAATGTTGGCCAAATGCCTACTGCGTAGTACATATATATGAAATAGTTTCCTTTTTCTCACCCTCCTCCTTTCCCCTGTTCTCATTTCTTTTCCTTTTTAAAAATTAATTTTTATTGGAATATAGTTGCTTTACAATGTTGTGTTAGTTTCTACTGTACAACAAAGTGAATCAGCTATACATATACGTATATCCACTCTTTTTTTAGGTTTCTTTCCCATTTGGGTCATTTAGGTCACCATAGAGGACTGAGTAGGGTTCCCGGTGCTCTACAGGAGGTTCTCATTTGTTCATTGTTTTTCAGTCACTCAGGTGTGTCCAACTCTTTGTGACCCCATGGACTGCAGCACGCCAGGCTTCTCTGTCCTTCACTATCTCCCAAAGTTTGCTCAAACTCGTATCATTGAGCTGGTGATGCCATCAAACCATCTTGTCCTCTGTCGTCCTCTTCTCCTCCTGCCTTCACTCTTTCCCAGCATCAGGGTCTTTTCAAATAAGTCAGCTCTTTTGTCAGGTGGTTAAAGTACTGGAGCTTCAGATTCAGCCTCAGTCCTTCCAAGGAATATTCAGGGACTGATCTCCTTTAGGATGGGCTGGTTGGATCTCCTTGCTGTCCAAGGGACTCTCAAGAGTCTTCTCCAGCACTACAGCTCAAAAGAATCAATTCTTCGGCACCCAGCCTTTTTCATTGTCCAGTTCTCACATCCATACACAACTACTGGAAAAACCATAGCTTTGACTAGACAGACTTTGTAGGCAAAGTAATGTCTCTGCTTTTTAATATGTTGTCTACGTTTGTCATTTCTTTTTTCCAAGGAGCAAAAATCTTTTAATTTAATGGCTGGGCCACCATCCACAGTGATTTTGGAGCCCAGAAAAATAAAATCTGTCACTGTTTACATTGTTTCTCCATTTATTTGCCATGAGGTGATGAGACGATGCCATGATCTTCGTTTCTTGAAAGTTAGAGTTTTAAGCCAACTTTTTCACTCTCCTCTTTCACCTTCATCAAGAGGCTCTTTAATTCTTCTTCACTTTCTGCCATAAGGGTGTTGTCATCTGCGTATCTGAGGTTATTGATATTTCTCCCAGCACTCTTGATTCCAGCTTGTGCTTCATCAAGCCCAGCATTTCACATGATGTACTCTGCATAGAAGTTAAATAAGCAGGGTGACAGTATACAGCCTTGAGGTACTCCTTTCCCAGTTTGGAACAAGTCCGATGTTCCATGCTGGGTGCTAACTATTGCTTCTTGACCTGCATACAGGTTTCTTAGGAGGTAGGTGAGGTGGCATGGTATTCCTATTTCTTTTAATAATTTTCCACTTTGTTATGGTCTACACAGTCAAAGGCTTTAGCATAGTCAATGAAGCAGAAGTAGATTTTTTTCCCAGAATTCTCTAGATTTTTCTATCATTCAATGGATGTTGAAAATTTCATCTCTGATTCCTCTGCCTTTTTAAATCTAGCTTGGACATCTGGAAATTCTCAGTTCACATATTGTTGAAGCCTAGCTTAAAGGATTTTGAGTATTACCTTGCTAGCATGTGAAATGAGTGCAACTGTGTGGAAGTGTGAAGATTCTTTGGCATTGCCCTTCTTTGGGATTGGAATGAAAAATGACCTTTTCAAGTCCTGCAGCCACTGCTGAGTTTTCCAAATTTTCTGGCCCACTGAGTGCAGCACTTTAACAGCATCATCTTTTAGGATTTGAAATGGCTTAGCTGGAATTTCATCACCTACACTAGCTTTGTTCATGGTGATGCTTCCTAAGGCCCACTTGACTTCATACTGCGGGATGTCTGACTATAGGTGAGTGGTTATCCATATGAGTGGTTAAACATGATAAACATCATTGTGGTTATTGGGTCATGAAGATCTTTTTTGTATAGTTATTCTGTGTATTCTTGCCACCTCTTCTTAATATCTTCTGCTTCCGTTAGGTCCATACTGTTTCTGTCCTTTATTGTGCCCATCTTTGCATGAAATCTTCCCTTGGTATCTCTAGTTTTTTTGACGAGATCTCCAGTCTTTCCCATTTCATTGTTCTCCTCTAATTCTTTGCATTGTTCACTTAAAAAGGCTTCCTGATCTCTTCTTGCTATTCTCTGGAACTCTGCATTCATATATCTTTCCTTTTCTCCCTTGCCTTTTGAGTCTCTTCTTTTCTCAGCTATTTGTAAGGCCTCCTCAGACAACCATTTTGCCTTTTTGCATTTCTTTTTCAAGGGGATGGTTTTGATCACTGTCTCCTGTAAAATGTTAAGAACCTCTGCTCATTGTTCTTCAGGCATTCTATCAATCAGATCTAATCCCTTGAATCTACTTGTCACTTCCACCATATAATCATAAGGGATTTGATTTAGCTCAGACCTGAATGGCCTAGTGGTTTGCCCTACATCCTTCAATTAAAGTCTGAATTTGGCAATGAGGAGTTCATGATCTGAACCACCATCAGCTCCCAGTCTTATTTTTGCTGACTGTATAGCTCCTCTCCATCCTCAGCTACAAAGAATATAATCAATATGATTTTGGTATTGACCATCTGGTAATGTCCATGTGTAGAGTCATCTCTTGTGTTGTTGGAAGAAGGTGTTTGCTATGACCAGTGCATTCTCTTGGCAAAACTCTGTTAGCCTTTGCCCTGCTTCATTCTGTACTGCAAGGCCAAACTTGCCTGTTACTCCAAGTATCTCTTGACTTCCTACTTTGGCATTCCAGTCTCCTATGATGAAAAGGACATCTTTTTTTGGTGTTAGTTATAGAAGATCTTGTATGTCTTCATAGAACCATTCAACTTCAGCTTCTTCGGCATTAGTGGTTGGGGCATAGACTTGGATTACCATGATACTGAACGGTTGGCCTTGGAAACAGAGATCATTCTGTCGTGTTTGAGGTTGTACCCAAATACTGCATTTCGGTCTCTTTTGTTGACTATGATGGCTACTCCATTTCCTCTAAGGGATTCTTGCCCACAGTAGTAGATATAAAGGTCATCTGAATTAAATTTGCCCATTCCAGTCCATTTTAGTTCACTGATTCCTAAAATATCGATGTTCACTCTTGCCATCTCCTGTTTGATCACTTCCAATTTACCTTGATTCATAGGCCTAACATTCCAGGTTCCTATGCAATACTGTTCTTTACAGAATTGGACTTTACTTTCACCACCAGACACACCCACAGCTTGGCATTGTTTCCACTTTGGCTCAGTCTCTTCATTCCTTCTGGAGCTATTTCTCCACTCTTCTCCAGTAGCATACTGGACACCTACCCACCTGGGGCTTCATCTTTCAGTGTCATATCTTTTTCCCTTTTAATACTGTTCATGGGGTTCTCAAGGTAAGAATACTGAAGTGGTTTGCCATTCCCTTCTCCAGGGGACCATGTTTTGTCAGAACTCTCCACCATGACACACTCATCTTGGGTGGCCTACATGGCATGGCTCATGGTTTCATTGAGTTAGGCAAGGTTGTGGTTCATGTAATCAGTTTGGTTAGTTTTCTGTGATTGTGGTTTTCATTCTGTCAACCCTCTGATGGATGAGGATAAGAGAGTTATGGAAGCTTCCTGATGGGAGGGACTGGCTGTGGGGAAAACTGGGTCTTGTTTTGGTGCGCAAGGCCATGCTCAGTTCAGTTCAGTCTCTCAGTCACATCTGACTCTTTGTGACTCTATGGACTGCAGCACACCAGGCCTCCCCGTCCATCAACAACTCCCGGAGCTTACTCAAACTTATATCCATTGAGTCAGTGATGCCATCCTACCTTCAATCTTTCCCAGCATCAGGGACTTTTCACATGAGTCAGTTCTTCACATCAGATGGTCAAAGTATTGGAGTTTCAGCTTCAGCATCAGTCCTTCTAATGAATATTCAAGACTGATTTCCTTTAGGATGGACTGATTGGATCTCCTTGCAGTCCAAGGGACTCTCAAGAGTCTTCTCCAACACTACAGTTCAAAAGCATCAATTCTTTGGTGCTCAGTTTTTTTATACTCCAATTCTCTCATCCATACATGACTACTGGAAAAACCATAGCCTTGACTAGATGGACCTTTGTTGGCAAAGTAATTGTTCTGCTTTTTAATATGTTGTCTAGGTTGGTCATAACTTTTCTTCCAAGGAGTGTCTTTTAATTTCATGGCTGCAGTCACCATCTGCAGTGATTTTGGAGCCCCCCAAAATAAAGTCTGCCACTGTTTCCACTGTTTCCCCATCTATCTGTCATGAAGTGATAGGACCAGAAGCCATGATCTTAGCTTTCTGAATGTTGAGCTTTAAGCCAAATTTTTCACTATTCTCTTTAACTTTCGTCAAGAGGTTCTTTAGTTCTTTGCTTTCTGCTATGAAGAAGTGAAGTGAAGTGAAGTCGTTCAGTTGTGTCCGACTCTTTGCGACCCCGTGGACTGTAGCCTACCAGGCTCCTCCGTCCCTGGGATTCTCTAGTCAGGAATACTGGAGTGGGTTGCCATTTCCTTCTCCAGGAAATCTTCCCAACCCAGGGATCAAACCTGGGTCTCCTGTATTGCAGGCAGAGGCTTTACCATCTGAGCCACCATAAGGGTGGTGTAATCTGTGGATAAAGTCAGGCTCAGTAAATCTTTAATCCAATTTTCTGCTGATGGGTAGGGCTGTGTCCCTATGCTTTGGCCTGAGGCCAAAATATGGTAGGAGTAATGGTGATAATGGCTAAGTCCTTCAAAAGGACTTTTGGCAGACACCTGGCCTCTCAGGACTATTGTAGTCAGTGCACCTGACCCCATGGCAGGCCACTGTTGACCTACATCTCCACCAGAGACTGCTAAGCACACATAGGCAAGTCTGGCTCAGTCTCTTGTAGGGGTCACTGTTACTTCCTCCTGGGTCCTGGTGCACACACGGTTTGGTTTGCACCCTCCAGGTGTCTCTGTTTTCCCAGTCCTGTGGAAGTTCTGTAATCAAATCCTGCTGAGCTTCAAAGTCAGATTGCCTGGGGATACTCAGTCCCTTTGCCAGATTCCCAGGTTGGATGACCAAGGGCAAAGGAGAAGCGGCAATAACACGTGTATACCTGTGGCGGATTCATGTTGATGTATGGCAAAACCAATACAATATTGTAAAGTAATTAACCTCCAATTAAAATAAATAAATTTATATTTAAAAAAAAGATGGTAGGAGGGTCACAATCACATTTAACATCAAACCTTGTATCCGCCAGAGACACTTAGAGGGCACAAAGAAAACACTGTGTGCACCAGGACTGAGGGAAAGGGGACTGAGCCAGACCTCCCTTGAGTGTTCGAGGGTCTCCTGATGAGGCGTGAGTCAGCAGTGGCCTGCCGTGGAGACAGAGGCTCTGGCAACAGCAGTCCTGGGAGGCGCAGTGTGTGGCATAAGTCTTCTTGAAGGAGGTCATCATTAGCTCCACTACAGAGCTGCCAGGTGGGCGACTCACAAACTGGAGAAAAATTACACCAAAGGTGTTCTCACACTGCTGTGAAAGTTCTAGTCCCCACAGCTGACTTCCCAACCTGAGGTTCTCATTAGTTACCTATTATTCTAAATTTTACTTTTATATTTTTCTTAACATCAAGAATGTTTATTGGTCTGATTTCTTCCCAATTTCCTGCTTGCCCTATTTGTGCACATGGCTTGTCTATAGAGACTGCAGACACTTAAAGGTCACCATTTGTTCAGTCGGGAGGTTACCCTCCCGTACTCGAGGCACCCTCTCATACAAACACTGCACAGATCCCAGGCCAGGCTCAGCTGATCCTGATTTGCATATGCCATCTCCCTTGAAGAGAGAGAATGCAGGAGATACTCATCTGCAAATTGCAGTCCTTCATTAGCCTGTCTGCTAATATTGACATTACAATTTTCTAGTCAACTTTTCACCCACCCTGCCTTCCCTCAGCTCTTCATTCCTGACCTGCAGTCACCCTCTCCTCCCAGGCAACTGCCTTGAGGAACTCCAACTTGTCAAATGCGGCCAGTGATGTCCTGTGATGCCACCAGCAAAGGATGTGTCTGCTGAAGGCAAGAAAATGGGCGAGCAGTTAACCAGAATCCTGTCAGCAGGAGACCACATTCTACCACTGATGCATACCTTCCTTCAGAACCAAGAAACAAATTATAAAAAAAATTGAACTTGGACTCAGAAGGAGAGTTGGATCTAATATGTAAGAATCCACTATATGCCCCCGTCTTCATTGTCATAAAAAACTTACTGGTTAACACGTAGTATGCATCAAGTACTATTTGAAGTGCTTTTAAAACATTGGCTCGTTTAATCCTTATAGACAGACCCTATGAGACAGATACGATTAACTTCTTCATTTGACAAAGGAAGAAACTGAACAGAGAGGTTAAGACAGTCTGCCCAAGGCTGCAGAACTGCTAAGTGACAGGGGCAAGGTTTGGGCCCAGGCAAGACTGGGTTCTGGCTCCAGGCTCTTAGACGTTACACTGTGCTACCTCTGGGCAGAGGGAGTAGGAACTTTTTAGGAAGTGTGATCAGGACCAGTAGCTGGGCACTTGCACAGAAGTGACTGGGTATATTGGAGGGTAGCCCTTACTCATGAGTAGTCAGCATGCTGGGGGTGGAGGGTGGTGTTCATGAGTGTGATTCATAGAAGGAAAGGAGAGTGTTGGTTAATCTGGCCACTCGGTTAAGAATACTTACAGTTTTTTAAAACAATTTATTTCATTGAAGCATAGTTAATTTAGAATGTTATATTAGTTTCTGGTGTCTAATAAAGTGATTCAGATATATATATATATATTATATATATATAATATATATATATTCTTTTTCATATTCTTTTCTAATATGGTTTATTATAGGATATTGAATATAGTTTCCTGTGCCACATAGTAGGAACTCGTTATTTATCCAGTCTACATATAATAGATCTGCTAATCCCAAACTCCCAATCCATCTCAAATTCCCAATTAATTTTTTTTTAATTTTTAAATTTAACTTTTCTTTTTAAATTGGCTTCCCAGGTGGTGCAGTGGTGAAGAATCCACCTGCTAATGCAGGAGACAGAAGAGACATGGGTTTGATCCCTGGGTCAGGAAGATACCTTGGAGGAGGAAATGGCAACCTACTCCAGTATTCTTGCCTGGAGAATCCCATGGAGAGAGGAGCCTGGAGGGCTACAGTTCATGGGGTCACAAAGAGTTGGACATGACTGAAGGACTGACAAAATTCTTTCAATCCTACGGTGCTTTACAATTTTCAAAAGTTTTACATGTGTGATTTCAAATAATCCCATAACAACGTTTTTTCCTCTACTCTTACATTGCCCCTCCCCACTTCCCTACTGGTAACCAGTAGTTTATTCTCTACGATATGATCTTCTGTATTAGTATACTATTATAATTATTTTCCCCATTTTATAGAAGAATAAGCCAAACATACAGTAGATACATAACTTGTCCAAGGAAGGATTTTAGGCCAGGGTTGCCAGAATCCTTAGCCCATTCTCTGCTGAAGGTTCTTAGCGGCATGAACTCACCCTCAACTAGATCAGTCTTTATATGCAGAATTTCTAGGACCTACTTATCCTTCCTAAGACACAAGCACTGTCACCATTTCTCATTAGTACTGTCTCAAAAGAACTGGTGTAACATCAGAAGCAGGGAGTAGTTCACACTGTATGCGGAGCCCAGAGCCAGAGGATACTGTACACAGAACAAGTGCTTCAAGCGGACATGCTGAGTTCTGGTGAACTGAGCTGGTTGTACACTCTGTCTCCAAGACAGAGCCTGAAAAGCTGCAGACTTAGGGACGGACAAGAACTCCAAAGAGGCAGAGGGCACACTCAGCTAATTCCAGTAGCCTAATACATAGCAGATACATGCCACAGATGCTACCACTTCCCTCCTCTGGACCCTCCCAAGGATTGCCCAAACCACAGAGTGCTGCCAACATGCCTTCAGCCCAGCACCCAGACTTCTCAGTGTGTTATTCCTGGCAATGGCACCCACTGATGACACCAGGCATGTGGCAGTGGAGCCTGTTGTCCATTCCTGAAAAACCTAACAAGTGGATCTTAAGTTTATATGATCTCATGTGCAATGTGATACCATCCATAATATCTTGCATTCTTCTGCACTGACATTTTATATACACCTTTCCAACTGAGGGAACTTGAGAGTTCATGTATGAGCTGTGGGAAAGAAAGAGTCCTCTGGAAGATGGAAGGGCAGAGCCACAAGCCTGAAAGCTTGCCCATTACATATGACATTGACACACAGATGCAAAATGATGGGCTTGGTACTACTTTGAGTAGGAGTAGCCTTAGGACCACTGGACTCAGCCTACCTGAGTTATGCTTTCCAAACCACACATCTCTTCACCTTAGAAGAGGACTAGTAACCTCTTCCACTATAAAACATGGAAGGCAGTCTTGTCAGAAGGATCATTTAATGAACACTTGTATAATAACTGGGTCATCAGTTCAGTTCAGTTCAGTCGCTCAGTCAAGTCTGACTCTTTGCGACCCCATGAATCACAGTACACCAGGCCTCCCTGTCCATCACCAATTCCTGGAGTTCGCTCAAACTCATGTCCATCGAGTTGGTGATGCCATCCAGCCATCTCATCCTCTGTCGTCCCCTTCTCCTCCGGCCCCCAATCCCTCCCAGCATCAGGGTCTTTTCCAATGAGTCAACTCTTCGCATGAGGTGGCCAAAGTACTGGAGTTTCAACTTCAGCATCAGTCCTTTCAATGAACACCCAGGATTGATCTCCTTTAGAAATGGACTGGTTGGAGTCCATTGCAGTCCTTGCAGTCTCCTTGCAGTTCAAGGGACTCTCGAGAGTCTTCTCCAACACCACAGTTCAAAAGCATCAATTCTTCGGTGCTCAGCTTTCTTCACAGTCCAACTCTCACATCCATACATGACCACTGGAAAAACCATAGCCTTGACTAGACAGACCTTTGTTGGCAAAGTAATGTCTCTGCTTTTGTACATGCTATCTAGGTTGGTCATAACTTTCCTTCCAACGAGTACACGTCTTTTAATTTCATGGCTGCAATCACCATCTGCAGTGATTTTGGAGCCCCCAAAAATATTTCTGACACTGTTTCCACCGTTTCCCCATCTATTTCCCATAAGGGATGGGACCAGATGCCATAATCTTAGTTCTCTGAATGTTGAGCTTTAAGCCAACTTTTTCACTCTCCACTTTCACTTTCATCAAGAGGCTTTTTAGTTCCTCTTCACTTTCTGCCATAAGGGTGGTGTCATCTGCATATCTGAGGTGATTGATATTTCTCCCAGCAATCTTGATTCCAGCTTGTGTTTCTTCCAGCCCAGTGTTTCTCATGATGTACTCTGCATATAAATTACACAAGCAGGTTGACAATATGCAGCCTTGACGTACTCCTTTTCCTATTTGGAACCAGTCTGTTGTTCTATGTCCAGTTCTAACTGTTGCTTCCTGACTTGCATACAGATTTCTCAAGAGGCAGGTCAGGTGGCCTGGTATTCCTGTCTCTTGAAGAATTTTCCACAGTTTATTGTGATCCACATAGTCAAAGGCTTTGGCATAGTCAATAAAGCAGAAATAGATGTTTTTCTGGAACTCTCTTGCTTTTTCCACAATCCAACGGATGTTGGCAATTTGATCTATGGTTCCTCTGCTTTTTCTAAAACCAGCTTGAACATCTGGAAGTTCACGGTTCAGGTATTGCTGAAGCCTGGCTTGGAGAATTTTGAGCATTACTTAACTAGCGTGTGAGATGAGTGCAATTGTGCGGTAGTTTGAGCATTCTTTGGCATTGCCTTTCTTTGGGATTTGAATGAAAACTGACCTTTTCCACTGACCTGACCTGTGGAAAACTGACCTGTGGCCACTGCTGAGTTTTCCAAATTTGCTGGCATATTGAGTTCAGCACATTCATAGCATCATCTTTTAGGATTTGAAATACCTCAATTGAAATTCCATCACCTCCACTAGCTTTGTTCATAGTGATGCTTTCTAAGGCCCACTTGACTTCACTTTCCAGGATGTCTGGCTCTAGGTGAGTGATCACACCACTGTAGGACAGGAGCAACCCCATGTACAAGGAGTGGTGGCTGCGCGGGTGCAGGAGGGCCGAGAGGAGCTACTTCATGTTCAAGGTCAGGAGGAGCGGCCATGAGGAGATACCCCTCGTCCAAGGTAAGGAGCAGAGGCTGTGCTTTGCTGGAGCAGCTGTGAAGAGATACCCCATGTCCAAGGTAAGAGAAACCCAAGTAAGAGGGTAGGTGTTGCGAGAGGGCATCAGAGGGCAGACACACTGAAACCCTAATCATAGAAAACTAGTCAATCTAATTACACGGACCCCAGCCTTGTCTAACTCAATGAAACTAAGCCATGCCATGTGGGGCCACCCAAGACAGGAGGGTCATGGTGGAGAAGTCTGACAGAATGTGGTCCACTGGAGAAGGGAATGGCAAACCACTTCAGTATTCTTGCCTTGAGAACCCCATGAACAGTATGAAAAGGCAAAATGATAGGATACTGAAAGGGGAACTCCCCAGGTCAGTAGGTGCCCAATATGCTACTGGATATCAGTGGAGAAATAACTGCAGAAAGAATGAAGTGATGGAGCCAAAGCAAAAACAATACCCAGCTGTGGATGTGACTGGTGATAGAAGCAAGGTCCGATGCTGTAAAGAGCAATATTGCATAGGAACCTGGAATGTTAGGTCCATGGATCAAGGCAAATTGGAAGTGGTCAAACAGGAGATGGCAAGAGTGAATGTCGATATTCTAGGAATCAGCAAACTAAAATGGACTGGAATGGGTGAATTTAACTCAGATGACAATTATATCTACTACTGTGGGCAGGAATCCCTTAGAAGAAATGGAGTAGCCATCACGGCCAACAAAATAGTCTGAAATGCAGTACTTGGATGCAATCTCAAAAATGACAGAATGATCTCTGTTCATTTCCAAAGCAAACCATTCAATATCACAGTAATCCAAGGCTATGCCCCAACCAGTAACACAGAAGAAGCTTAAGTTGAATGGTTCTATGAAGACCTACAAGACCTTTTAAAACTAACACCCCAAAAAGATGTCCTTTTCATTATAGGGGACTGGAATGAAAAAGTAGGAAGTCAAGAAACACCTGGAGTAACAGGCAAATTTGATTTTGGAATACGGAATGCAGCAGGGCAAAGGCTAACAGAGTTTTCAAAGAGAACACACTGGTCATAGGAAACACCCTCTTTCAACAACACAAGGGAAGACTCTACACATGGACATCACCAAATGATCAACAGCAAAATCAGATTGATTATATTCTTTGCAGCCAAAGATGGAGAAGCTCTATACAGTCAGCAAAAACAAGACTGGGAGCTGACTGTGGTTCAGATCATAAACTCCTTATTGCCAAATTCAGACTTAAATTGAAGAAAGTAGGGAAAACCACTAGACCATTCAGGAATGACCTAAATCGAATCCCTTATGATTATACAGTAGAAGTGAGAAATAGATTTAAGGGCCTAGATCTGATAGATAGAGTGCCTGATGAACTATGGAATGAGGTTCGTGACATTGTACAGGAGACAGGGATCAAGACCACCCCCATGGAAAAGAAATGCAAAAAAGCAAAATGGCTGTCTGGGGATGCCTTACAAATAGCTGTGAAAAGAAGAGAAGCGAAAAGCAAAGGAGAAAAGGAAAGATATAAACATCTGAATGCAGAGTTCCAAAGAATAGCAAGGAGAGATAAGAAAGACTTCCTCAGCGATCAGTGCAAAGAAATAGAGGAGAATAACAGCATGGGAAAGACTAGAGATCTCTTCAAGAAAATTAGAGATACCAAGGGAAGATTTCATGCAGAGATGGGCTCAATAAAGGACAGAAATGGTATGGCCTAACAGAAGCAGAAGATATTAAGAAGAGGTGGCAAGAATACACAGAAGAACTGTACAAAAAAGATCTTCACGACCAAGATAATCATGATGGTGTGATCACTCACCTAGAGCCAGAGATCCTGGAATGTGAAGTCAAGTGGGCCTTAGAACGCATCACTACAAATTGGGTCATCAGTTCAGTTCAGTTCAGTTCAGTCACTCAGTTGTGTCCGACTCTTTGCAACCCCATGAATCGCAGCACACCAGTCCTCCCTGTCCATCACCAACTCCCAGAGTTCACCCAGACTCACGTCCATCAAGTCAGTGATGCCATCCAGCCATCTCATCCTCTGTCGTCCCCTTCTCCTCCTGCCCCCCATCCCTCCCAGTATCAGTCTTTTCCAATGAGTCAACTCTTCGCATGAAGTGGCCAAAGTACTGGAGTTTCAGCTTTAGCATCATTCCTTCCAAAGGAATCCCAGGACTGTTCTCCTTCAGAATGGACTGGTTGGATCTCCTTGCAGTCCAAGGGACTCTCAAGAGTCTTCTCCAACACCACAGTTCAAAAGCATCAATTATTCGACTCTCAGCCTTCTTCACAGTCCAACTCTCACATCCATACATGACCACAGGAAAAACCATAGCCTTGACTAGACGAACCTTTGTTGGCAAAGTAATGTCTCTGATTTTGAATACAAACTGGGTCATACCCATCCTCAAATGCCTTCCATAGCTCCCTATGGTTGCTAAATGAACACCAAGCTCCTTGATCTGCCAGGGCTATTACTGGCTTGGTTCTCCTAGTCTCATCTCAGGAGTTTTACAAGTTTAATTCAACCCATTTAAATTCCATAGTTAAAGTAGACCTTTTGTAGATTCCCAAAGGAGCTGGCTGACCACAATCAAGTTCCTTAAACTTCCCGTGCTTTGCTCACTTCACTTAGAACAGTGCGGCACTGAGAAACCCCTCGGCAAATGTCAGTGATTATTACTGTTGGGGGTTGTATGTGTGTTTTCTTCTATTTCTGCTGTATGTCTGTTTCACAGCTCTCAGCTACTTATCCCTGCTTGTCTGTTTCCACCTCTAGGTCTCCCTTTGAAGTTCTCAGACCCCATCCCCAAGCCCAGAAAGATATTCTGCCCTCCTGAAAGAAGTCTCTGGCTCTGCCCTCTCCTAAGCCAGCTCAGTTAGTACAAAGCTTTTCTTGCACACACAGGGTATCTTCTGTATCCACAGAATGACAGGTGCAGGAAGGCTGTACTCAGAATAGCAAGGTTTTTATCTCCCAAGCCTTTGTCTCTGGTTTCTCTTAAGAGCACTGGCTTATTCCTGCATGCAGATGTGTGGTGACCCCAGTTAGCTGACTGTGGCTACATTTTTCAGGGGGGCAAACCTTTATGTTCCTACTGCTCTCAGTGTCCCCTTAGCAAGGTGGCCACTTGGTCCTTTCTGATTTCCAGTCTGTGAGAGTTTGTTAAGCTGGCAGAGGACTGAAGGGAAAACCAGTGTGGGCTGCATTCTGTTTCAGCCAGTAGCATTTCATATTCAAGAAAAAAAATTGGAAGAAAAAAGTCCTGGAGACAGATGGTGTTGATGATTGCATAGTAGTGTGAATATACTTAATATCCCAGAATCATACACTTAAAAATGGTAAAAATGATAAATTTTGTGTTATATATATTTTAGCATACTTTTAAAAAATGAAAAAGAATCAGTGAGTCGGATGAATATCATAAGTGCACGTCTTACAGTTTTGTTTGTTTTTTTCCTATTCCTGTCCCTCTTGTTTACTTAGACTGGGATGTGTACATGTTTGAACATTATCTTTGCTTCTTCACAATAACAGAAGCCTGGGCAAGGGACTGACTCATCGTATCACCTCACACCAGGTGATATTTGGATGAGGGCATTACATGGAAAGTGCATTCTAATAGAATAAGAATCCTGTGGTCAAGTCCTTTCAAAGGAAGTAGGCAGGGTAGATGCACATGTGATAAACCAACCTTAGGAAGAACAGGAGGGTTGGAGTCAGAAGACCTGGTTGGAAATCCCATTACCATGACTGGGGGTACTGTGGGTACAAGTCATGCCACCTCTGGGACTTCAGTACTATGACCTGTGAGATGCAGAGTGGGCAAGGGTGATGGAGGAAGAGGATAAACTGTAAAGTGCTTGCTCCTACAAGGGCACTCCATTAGCACCGGCAGCTCAGTCTAGTGTACAGCTCAGCATAGAAGGAGTAGATGGCTCAGTGTCGGGATGGCTCAGCAGTTGGAGCAGGTCAGAGACTCATCAACATTGAGACTAATGCTACAATTTATCGGGTCAATGGCACCACTGCAGAGAGCACTTCTGATCATCAGAAGGAAATAAATCCTTAAGTCTTCCACCTACTTCTGTTCCCTTGACATTACATCTGGAGAATACAAACTCCCTGTGCAGGAAGGTTTACTGATTTCTAAGGACAGTGGCTGACTTTAAAAATTCATCAGTGCTAAGACCTGTGCTAGGTCAGTTCCATAGTTTATCTCATGTAATCCATACAAGGTCCTTACAGGACATGGTCATTTATTTACTATGTGTAGGAGCCAAGCTGGGTTCTATGGGCATAAATATAAATAAGTCAGAGGACTCATCCTCAATTTCAGATATTAGCAATTTAGAGATACCTCTTTACAATGAAGATACCTCTTTACAATGAAGGCTCAGAGAGGTCGAGTCATTTGCCAGATGTTAATATAGAGAAAAACCCATGCTTTTCAGAAGGTAGATGAGTGTTTTAAGGAGAAAAAAAGCAGAGAGAGTGAGGAAGAAGAAGTGGGAGAGATGTCTGATGAAGGGGTTGTTGTGGAGGAGAAACTATACCCAGAGTTCAAGGTGGCTTGTTTGGGAAGATGAAGCTCAGGGGAGAGAAGGGAACAGGAAGGAGCCCAGAAATTATCTTAGGAAGTCAAAACATGAATATTTTCTGGAAACTCAATTCCACATTTAAAGGGAATGACTTCCTACTGACACAGCCATGACCTTCCCCAGCCCAATGATGATCCAGGACATATTACCTACTTGTCTTCTGGACCAAAAATCTGTGCCTTATGAAAAGAATTCTGAACTTGGACTCAGGTAACTGGATCAAAGTCACGTTCTTGCCTCTCAAGGTGTGGCCCTGGGTGAATCGGTTACTTCTCTGCTCTGAATCCTGCCATTCAAATGGGGGGTGCACTTTACACGTGTCATACTCTGGTGTTGCTTGATAAACACTGCGGGATCATCAAGGCAGCCCTGGGGCCAGGTTGGAGAAAGTATCGAACTGAGAGCCAAAAGTATTTCCTCCTTTTTCCTGACTCATTGAGAGCTGTGTGGCCTTTGGCAAACCTCTCAACCTCTCTGAAGCTGTTTCTCTGCCTGTAAGCCACAAAACTTTAAGTGAAGGTAAGAGAGAGCTAATATGGAAAGGAAAATGGCTGGCATGTGGACTGAATTTACAATCTCAATCCCATTATCACAAGGTCTTAACCACCTCTACAACTTTCACTTCCAAATCAGCATGGACCTGCACAGGGTCAAATCTCACAAAGAAAGCATATAACCTGTTTTGTGCTTTTTTCATACAAACTTTCGCCTTTGAAAGTCGCAAAACGTGTCTGATCTGAAGTCCCAGCTTTGCTTACTTACCTCTTGCTGTCTCTGGGGAAAAAGAGTATATACTATCGCGAGGTAGGGTGGAAAGGGAGGGGACCACAGGGATCTAGATACACTTCCCCAATTCAATTGCAAGCAGCAGTTCGGTTCTCTGTATGTGAAAAGTAGTCAAATTATTGCAAATGTCTAGCCAATTCCAAATGTCACCAGCTACCAGTAAACAACAAAAAGCCGGCTACATTTAGGACTGGATCATTTAAAGCATAATTATAATAAATGATTTAAAGGAGCTCTTTTAATTACCACTACATATCAAAGCCTCAGGAAGGCATTCCAGAAGAATTGTTTTCTATTGTAACTGCATAAATTTAAATGCAATTAATTTCATATCTGTCATTCACTTCTCTTCTACTACATTGATCTCTGTATCAGGGAATTCAATGCCTTCCCTTTCAGTTGGGGATTTCATGGTTTCGATTGGAAGAGCTTTGTTTTCAGTCCTTCAGTTCCCAAATGCCATTTCTACTCCAATCCATCTCCAGTCCCCAAATGCCATTTCCACTGTATAATCTGGTATACCAAACGAAGGTTTAAACAAATAAACAATAAAAAGAAGACCAGGTCAAGGAATTGGAAAGACCACTAGTGGTGTCATTTAAAAAACAAGGTTTTTAATTTAATTTAATTTTTTTCTTTTTGGCTGCACTGGGTCTAAAAGACCAAGGTTTTAACAACTGGCTCTGTTACTAATTTGCTGTGTGACCTTGGGCAAGACCCAGTACCTATCTGGGCATCAGTTTTTGCATCTATAAAATGGAAGTAAGGATGATCTCTCACCCCTGCTTATCTCAAGGGAATCTTTGAACGTGAAATGAAAAATCAGAAAGGACTTTTAAGACCACTCACTCATTTAGCCAGTCAATCACTCAGTTATTATTTAATGAGAACTTATTCCAATATTCTTGCCTAGAGAATTCCATGGACAGAGGAGCCTGGTGGGCTACAGTCCATGGGGTCGCAAAGAGTCAGACACGACCAAGGGATTAACACTTTCACTTTTTAACTATATAGGCTAGGCAGGACACTAGCACCCGGGACAGAAAATAACTAAAGGAAGATGCCTCTCTAGTAAGAAGCTGCTGTGGAGCAGAGGAGACAAAGGAGTGAGTGCAGCTTTTTGGGCTGCCTGTGCTCTCTTTCTTGTTCTGCTGAGCTGTGTCCCTTTTAGTTTGAAAATTCCTGAGTTTAGAGTCTCAATAGAAAATGAAACTACAGCTTGGTTTCCTACAAAAACAGTTCATTCAATCTTGTATCTGAACCTTTGTCCACACAAATAGCTGCTTATATGGTTCATTTTATTGGCCACTTTGTTTAGAATGTTAAATATTCACAGACATAATCATACATTTTCCTCCTATCAGAAAAAAAAAAAAAAAGTGGTTTCTTAATAATGGGTATTTCCAGTCTACTTTCAAGGCAATGTCTGGGCCCAGGATTAATGTACTTCCAGGAGAATTAAATCAACGGGATGTAGAGAAGTGATGGCCTTTTTGATTCTCAAATAAACATTTCTCAGAGGGGCTTTCTGAGTCCTCTGGGGATTTCATGGTGATACTTTCAAATGTCACCCATCTGTACAAATATCAATATCTAAGTTTTTAAAAAAGACCTGTATTTTTCAAAGTGGGCTATCAGAAAAGTACATTAATGTCTCCCTACATCGATTGCTATATGCTATTATAAAAATGATTCCTGGGCTAACCTTGGAAGATTTGGAACCACATAGAATGAATATATTTTTCAGCATTTGAGATGTGTTCATGACCCTTCCAAAGATCAAGCTAAGACTGGCATTCAGGGAACCAGAGAACAAGCAGCTAACATAAGGGGGCAGAACTCAGTGGTTGATGCCAAGGTAACGAAATCAAATTCAAGAGAAACCTTCCTCCAAGAGGGTTTCATCTTTCTAAATGTCTGATCATTGTTCGGAAGGAGACACTGAATGCTCAGAAACGGAAGCCTGGGGGAGGAAACTAGGTTGAATTTGGAATCAGAATTGCTGGGCTGAATCAAGGCTTTGATTCTTCATTGAATGAACTTAGACAAATTATTTCATCTTTTTGAGAATCAGTTTTGTGCTGTAAAGTGGCTGTGATAATACATATGTTAAACATGAAATAACACGTGATAAAGGTTCATGACACAAGTGGAGAAAAGGAAGTGCCTCAGGTGAAGTGAGGTGGACCAGTGTTCTAAATTGCTCTGATAAGGACCTTTCATTTTCCTCTCCCTGTCTTCCCATCCTTGGTTCCTTCTCTTCCTTCCTCTCTCCCTTTCCCATGGGAAGGAGCATATTCTGAAGCCAGGAGAGGACAGTAGGTTGTAGCTGTAGGAGAGGGCTCTCAACAGGAGCTGTGGCTTCAGGCAGAGGAACCTGTGGCTTTGGCAGGGAAGGAGACTAAGTGCCCTGACCCCTCTTCTCCCATCTGATTTTTGCTGGTGCTTTCCATTGGCTAGACCCAACCAGAAGCCAGGAGACCTGGGGGCACTTTGATATAGTCCACTGAGAGCCCTGTGGACAAAGGTGGAGCCTGTATCTGAAGAGGCGAGCACAGACCATTTGGCACTAGATTATATGTAGCAGTTTAGAACATTCTAGAGCCACTGGGCTTGCGTTCAATTGAATCCTTGTTCCCCTCACTTGTATGGGTCACTTATTTTGCCCGGTTGAGAGCCCTCTCCTACAGCTACAACCTACTGTCCTCTCCTGGCTTCAGAATATGCTCCTTCCCATGGGAAAGGGAGAGAGGAAGGAAGAGAAGGAACCAAGGATGGGAAGACAGAGAGAGGAAAATGAAAGGTTCTTATCAGAGCAGTTTAGAACACTGGGCACCCCTGTCCCTGGGATTCTCCAGGCAATTCTTGGGGGAGCCTGGTGGGAGGCCGTCTATGGGGTCGCACAGAGTCGGACACGACTGAAGCGACTTAGCAACAAGCAACAAATGAGTTAATATTCATAAGCACTTAGAGCAGTGCCTGGTACATCCGAAGTGCCCAATTGAGCATCAGCTTGTATTGTTTCACATGGGATACACTGACGAACAGGAAAGAGGTGTGAGTGAATGTCTAAGTGTCCTGGCACTGGACTGCCTCCTTGATGACTTTTTTTCTTGCTCTCAGATATGGCCTGTGTTGTGACCACTTTGAAAAAATGAGGTAATAGATAAAGACCAACCAGGCAGTGGAGTATGGTTTTCCATTTTATTTTCCCCTCACATAGTCCTGCTATAATTTTTGTTTTCATGATGTCAGGACCCATGGACTAGGTTCCTGTCAATTACAAACATCTGCTCCCATCTACCTCCAAGCCTGATGTTGTGGAACCAAGAAAGAGAAGCAGTTCACCCCAAGGAACCAGCTAGAAGTTCCCTTCAGTCTCAGTCCCTGTGTTCTGTTTTGGAATGTCAACAGTTTTCAGCCAGTGATTCTCTTCTCCCTCATCACCTCACCTCCCTGCCTCCAGAGGAGACATGCTAATGGATGAGAAGTGTAAGAAAGGAGCCTGGGACCAGGAGTCCAGAGAAGTGTGATCAAATCCTTGTTCTATCCGGTCTGAACTACGTGATATTGACCAAATGACCGTTAACCTCTTAATTGTAGGTTTTTTACACAGAAAGCAGACTTGAGTACTGAAGTTTTTTTGAATGTAGAAGGGAATCAGAAGCCAAAGCTAGCAATTGTCATAAACTGAGCAAAGGACAGGAGCTTAAAAACTTATGTTAGAGTTTCTGTTCTTGTACTGACTTGCACTGTGACCGTGGACAATCAGGTCATGTGTTGGCCCTTAGTTTTCCCATTTGCAAAATATCTACCTGCTTTATAGCTCGATGTGAAAGTGCTTTGCAGATTACTATATATATTTGAGGAAGGTATAAGGAACATATTATTACAGCTCTGTTCTGACCTCAAAAGCTAACCACACTAAATTGGAAGGCAGTGTTCCTTCCAATTAACAATTAATTAACAATTACACCCCCCCCGCCGCCCCGCCAAGAGTCAAGTTCTTATTTACTGATTACTCAGCCAGGAGGGAGAAGGCAATGGCGCCCCACTCCAGTACTCTTGCTTGGAAAATCCCATGGACAGAGGAGCCTGGTAGGCTGCAGTCAATGGGGTCTTGAAGAGTTGGACACAACTGAGCGACTTCACTTTCACTTTTCACTTTCATGCAGTGGAGAAGGAAATGGCGACCCACTCCAGTGTTCTTGCCTGGAGAATCCCAGGGACCGGGAAGCCTGGTGGGCTGCCGTCTCTGTGGTCGCACAGAGTTGGACACGACTGAAGCGACTTAGCAGCAGCAGCAGCAGCAGCAGCAGCAGCATAGCCAGGAGTACTGGGATAAATGCCAGGGACTGGCATCTTTGCTGTCCGTAACTTTAGCCCACAACCTGGCAGCACTGAGTGTGTAGCTTTCATTATTTATACTTAAGAAACTCCACATGATCGTTCAAGTTCAAAATTTGAATAGATTGCCAGGCAGCTTGTTGAATTATTTATTTTAACTGGCCTCTTTCTGTATTGGATAATTTCTTCCATGAGCTTCCACTCTATCAATAATGGGATGCGATTATTGATTTTTCTAAAGCCATTACGGTCAATGAATTGTTCAATTAGTTTTATGATTTCAATTGGAGAAAGAGGCAAGATTACCCATCTTGGCAGATAGAAACAACTTTCAAAGATGGGGATAATGCCCTAATTTATAAAATGCACAGGTAGGTGCTGAGCGGGCTCTGCATGGCTCACACACATACAAACTTGCCTCATCAGCAGCCATCTCCTAAGCACTAAGCTTAGGAGCTGTCGGTTAACACATATTTGTGATAATGTTTACCCATTGATATTGTCAAGCTATTATAAATCCGGATGGATAGTAAACCCCAATGACTTTAAAAGATAAACATTCATAGACAATGTCATGTCTACTTCTGGTCCTAAATCTTTAAAGGCTACTCATTTCCACAGAAAAAAGTTCAAAGTTCAAAAAATTTCAAAGACAGACAAATCCAGACAACACCCTTTGTGAAACTGACAAACATTTTCTTGACTTCATCTTTGTGTTTGCACTGCTTTTACAATTAGAAGACTCTCATATTTCTTTCTATTCTCATCCTATTTTATAGGTCAGGCAGGCAGGGGAGTGTAAGACAGAGCGTCTCAGACTTCAGTCATCAATGCATCAAGTCTCATATCCCTAACTTAATAATATTACCCTGCACGTAACAATTTTTCAAATAACACAAACTAACTCTTAAACACCTACACTAGCCTGATTCATGTATTTATACCTATGTAATAATGAGTTTGAGTGGCAAGAGTTGGACATGACTTAGCAATTACACCACTACCACCAATCTCGGTTTGAGATTGTAGTCCTATTGTGTGGCGCACATTAAAACAGATACGCTGGGCTTCCCTGGTGATCCAGTGGTACAGAATACACCTGCCAATACAGGGGACATGGGATTCACACTTGGTCTGGGAAGATTCCACATCACTCAGGGGAACTTAGCCCAGGCACCACAACTACTGAGTTTGTGCTCCGCAACAAGAGAAGCCACCACAGTGAGAAACCCGCACACTGCAACTAGAGAGTAGCCCCTGCCCCCCGCAACTAGAGAAAGGCTGTGTGCAGCAACAAAGACCCAGTGCAGCCAATAAATAAATAAAATTAGAAATAAAAAATATAGATACATAACTGTTAACCCAAGAACCACATAAAAATCATCTCACATACATTCTGAGAATTCCTGTATCACATTACAGGAAATACGAGGATAGTACCTAAGATTTCAGACACTGGCAATAGGCTTGGGTTTAAATTCCTGCCACCTACTAGCCTTACCTCCCTGGGCAAGGTAGTTACACATACTAGACCTCAGCTTACACTTTTATAACATGAAGATCAGGACTGGACTCACATCAGACTATTGTGAAAGTCAAATAAGGCAATACACATAAATTGCCTAGAACTCGATGACCATTATTACGTGTAGCTCAGCAAACACCTATGGAGAGTTACTGGACTTCCCAGGTGGCACTAGTGGTAAAGAACCTGCCTGCCAATGCAGGGGACATAAGAGACACAGGTTCAATCCCTGGGTTGGGAAGATCCCCTGGAGGAGGGCATGGCAGGCCACTCCAGTATTCTTGCCTGGAGAATCCCATGGACAGAGGAGCCTGGCAGGTGATGGTCCATAGGGTCACAAAGAGTCAAACACGACTGAAGCGACTGAGCACACATGGAGAGTTATTACATCATGGTTAGGAGCAAGGGTTCTGGGGCCAGACTGCCTGGGTCCAGATCCTGCTACTGCATAATCTTGACAAAGTTCTAAACTGCCCAGTGTTTCAGCATCCTCACAAAGTTGTCAGGATAAGTAAATTGATGTAAATATAGTACTTAGAGGAGTGTCTCTAAATAGTGGGCTTCCCATGTGGCAAAGCGGTAAAGAATCCACCTGCTAATGAAGGAGATGCAAGAGACGTGGGTTCTATCCTGGGTTTGGAAGATCCCCTGGAGAAGGGTAGGGCAACCCACTCCAGTATTCTTGCCTGGAAAATTTCATGGACAGAGGAGCCTAGTGGGATATAGCCCATGGGGTCTCAAAGAGTCAGACAGGGCTGAGCATGCATGCATGCTCTAAGCAGTAATTCCAGCATTTATTGTTCAGTCGTTAAGTCCTGTCTGACTCCTTGTGACCCCATGGACTGCAGCACACCAGGCTTCCCTGTCCTTCACTATCTCCCAGAGTTTGCTCAAACCCATGTCCATTGAGTAGGTGATGCCATCCAACCATCTCATCCTCTATTGTGCCCTTCTCCTCTTGCCCTCCATCTTCCCCAACATCAGGGTCTTTTCCAATGAGTCAACTCTTTGCATCAGGTTGCCAAAGTATTGGAGTTTTAGCTTCAGCAGTCCTCTCAGTGCATATTCAGGGTTGATTTCCTTTAGAACTGACTGGTTTGAACTTGCTATCCAAGAGATTTTCAAGAGTCTTCTCCCTCCCATCAGGAAGCTTGCATAAGCCTCTTATCCTCATCAAATCCCATCATAGGTGTCAGAAATTATAGTGTATGATTATCTGTACTGTGTTCCAGACACGAAGCTGTGAGCTAGTGATATAGAAAACTGACAGAGAAGTTAAAGATCTCCGCTTTTTTTGTGCATTTTATATGCAAGTATGTCAGTATAGACCAAATACAGAAATGAGATAGAGGAGAAAGGGCTTACATATCCAGGATGAGGGAGAGATTAAAGGAGGGCTTCATGGTGGAGGTAACATTAGGCATTAAGCTTGGTTTTAAAGTTTGAGGTGAGGTGATTAAGGATGAAATTGATTCTGCTAGACCAACTTTGTGGACACTTCCTCTGGATAGCATTCCCTTGTCCCACAGGCACAGTTAAAAGCTACTGATTATCTGAGGGGCAGAAAATAGTGTTGGACTTTTTTTGAATATTGAGGGACTCACCCATGGTAAGGATTTGATTAATGTTTATGGAGGGTATGAAGTCACCTCTTCTCATCTAGCGTCATTTCCTTATTCACAAACAGTCTTTCTGTTGCCTCTCTGCTATTCTTTCACAGAAAGAGAAATTAATATTAATAATAACAAAAATGAACATATGTTAAATACTTCCAATATGTCATACAGTTTATAGATTTCACTTTATCCTGATATCAGTCCTATCTGGTGGGCATTATTATTATTCCCATTTTATACATGAGTAAACTGAGGCTTAGAAAGTTCAGCTAACTCTTTCAAAATCAACCACTAAGCTAAAACATAGCCCAGCTGTCCAAGAATGTGTATACAATCACTATGCCATGCTGTGCCTCAAAATATCTAAATTATATTCTGTTTCACAAGGAAGTTATTTCAGCTCCCAGGATGGGACCATTTACTGAATAATGCACAGCCATTTCTCAGATGAATGAGGAAAAGGGTGAAAGCAAACTGCTTTGGGGCCCTGGCGTAGGCTAGGTCTGTGCACATCCAGATGATATGCAAATAGTTTACAGCAACAGAGACAAGGTTCCAGAATGAGTCATTTTGCTTCTACTGCCAACTGAAAAATACTCTGACGATGCTTCAGTCCAGCATGAGCTCAGCTGAACAAAGCTAATTAGGACTGAAGAGATCCAGGACCTCAGTTGAACTTCTTGGTATTCAGAGAATTATGGAGTTAATATACAAGTATAATCTGTAATAAGATGAAGTGAAGGCAAATAGATGCTAATCACTGTTAACTTTCCTGCGTACAGCTTTCATCAAGTCATATGTATCAGATCTCCTCAGGATCAGTAATCTTCTAGCCATCCCACAGTAGTGAAGGTTCAACCAGCTGGAGCGGGTGGAAGGGGAAAAAATAGGTAGGGTGATGGGATCTTTGCTGTAAGTAGTGTTCATTTAAGCTGTTTCTATGGCCCCTAAATGATGACCACTTAACACAGACGGATATTTCTTTGGGCTCTTCAACCCGTTAAGGGGACTTTCCATAGACTGTTAGCCTTGGAAGGACCTTAGAGATTTGCTTTCTCCAACTTTCTTATTGTACAGATGGGGAAAGCAGGGCCAGGGAGAAGTGGCTGGTGGGATGGATAATAAAAATAGAAAATTAGATGGCACGGTATTCTAGAAACAAAGTTTACAGTGAATCTGGGGAAAACAGTGTTCTATCAGAATGTGAAATTGACAGAATAGGGGACAGAGAAAAACCAGACCAGTCACCGTAGCCTTGCTGGTGACAGTGCGATGCAGTGGGAGAGGACCGCATGGCTGGGATTTTCATATGTTAATGACGTGGTAAGGACAGTCCATGCCTGCTCTGGTCCTGGGCTGGGAGGCCTGCAGGACTCCCCTGAGCACAGGACCTGGGATCCTGTGTGAAAATATCAACATAGGCATATGTACTTGAGAAACTCTTGGGCTCTTCCCAGGCCTGCTGCTCCTTCTCCATCACAGACAATGACAATACTGACCCATGTGATCCTCATATATCACAAAAGAAGAAGGATGGATCTTTGGACCTATGTGGGGAACAACCGAATCTGGAGATAAGAGGGCCCAGAAGGCCTCCCAGAGGAATGATATGGATGCTGACACCTGAGGAGCAGTAGGGTTTAGACTAGGATAGTGGGATGGGAAGCCAAAATGACCCAGGATTGGTACCTGTACAGAGAGAGCAACAGTATGAAGGCATGGGAGCAAGGAGAGCATCGGGGTTGGGCAGATATGCTGAACAGAGAGGAACAGAGAGGCCTGCCGCAGTAAATGCCCTGGAGCATGGCCCCCTGGGTTCACAGGATCTGAAGGTGCTCGTGGCTACACATGTTAGTAATTGATGACATATACATAATTCACTGCATGTGGTGGCCACATTTGTTCACAGCTGCTCCTTTAGCTGGTCTAGTGCGTCCTGAATTCAGAGAGCCCCCTTGGGTATTATTAAGAAACGGTACTTTAATGGATGTCCTCCGGTCGCTACCCCCTTGTATACTGCCCAGTTGAAACCTCTGGAGAGAGTATTTAAGCAGGGCCTGAAGGTGTCAGGTTGAGCCATCTCTGACTCAGAGAGTAGGCAGAACAACTGGGCAATTTTGGATGACTGTTGTCACATCACTAGTACGATAATTGGTAGATAGTCTGACAAAGCTCATGCGTACTCTTTAGTCTAAAAATACCTCTGATGACCAGAGAGCCCCTTACTAGTGTTATGTAGCTTCTCTGAGTCTCCTCTGTAAAATGGAAGCTTCAGGAACTTTCCTTTGTACACTACAGGACTGCGCTGAAGATCAGAACAGACCATTTGAAAATCTTCAACAATTCCCCCGTTATCCAGTATATTTTCTTCATTCAGCCTCCTAAATATATTAGTGATCTCAGAACTGGTACCATGTTCAATTAGTGAAATTTAAGGATTAGAAAGGTGATTCTGACTCAAGTCACAAAGGAAGTTGAAGGAAACTGTGGCATCAGGAGTCTGGATTCTCTGGCCTATGTCCCTCAGCGTCTTGCTCCTTGGACGCTCTGCATTGGGAAGGGGGAAGATGTCCTTTGAATGAAGAGCCAATTAGATGCACACAGAACTCCTGATGACAATTTGTCACCAGCAGGTGCAAGGCTTGCCCCGAGGGCACCCTCCCTCTGAGCATCTGAGCATCCCCGCCCTCAGCACAGAGCAAACCACAGCGATGACATGGTTCCTGCCCAGTGGGAATGAAAACTAAATGGTAGGCAGGCCTGCCATCCAAAGACTATTAGTTCCACTGACAATTTTATTTCTCAGTTTCAAGGACAAAAGCAAAGGTTGGAAAGTTTTGCTTTTAACAAAACACGGTACATCTCTAAAGAGCATTAATCTCTTCTTTTCAAATATCCAAAGTCTGTTCTAGCAACGTGGAATCTCAGGTACCCAGTATAATACAGCTTTGATGCTTTGATCCCAAGGAAGTGGTTTATCTGTGTCCTTTCCACCTAGCACCGTGCCTACCACAGAGAGAGAGAGAGAAAGTGAGAGAAAGTGAAGTCGCTCAATTGTGTCCGACTCTTTGCGACCCTATGGTCTGCAGCCTACCAGGTGTCTCCATCCATGGGATTTTCCAGGCAAGAGTACTGGAGTGGGTTGCCATTTCCTTCTCCAGGGTGTCTTCCCAACCCAGGGATCGAACCCAGGTCTCCAGCATTGCAGGCAGATACTTTACCGTCTGAGCCACCAGCGAAGCAGGGACTCAACAGTGTTTGCTGAAAGTTTAATTAAATGAGTGTGAACACACAAATGTGGAGTTTTCTTTTGCTTAATATTTTATATTTGGTTTTTAGCAAAAAAATACATACATATCCTATTGGTTCCCGAAAAGGTTGTAAGTCTATGGCCAGACACCACTTGGATATTTGTGTTACTTTTCTTTTCCCTGAGCTGGAGCTTGGTTTATCCCAGGCCCATTAGAAGAGGAGAAACCCAAAACTGTCACCTGCACCCCCGCCCTCACCCCTCAATCATATATGACTTCTAAAGTAGCTCTTCTAAGATTGTATCAAAATTCCCAAGACATTTATGAAAGCAACAGAAATGATAATTAAAAAACAAATATTCATGGATCCACCACCAAGACTGGATAATTGTTAACATTTTGGCTACAGTTGCTTTAAAATTTTATTTCTTCTTCTGATAAACAAATTAAATATTTCATATAAAATTAAAATCCTTTCTGACTCTCACTGTCAGCCTCATTTCTTTTTCCCTCTCAATGAATATCTTCATGAATTAAGCATTGAAAGTGAAAAGGTGAAAGTGAAGTCACTCAGTCAGGTCCAACTCCTTGTGATCCCATGGACTGTGACCTGCCAGGCCCCTCTGTACATGGGATTCTCCAGGCAAGAATACTGAAGTGGGTTGCCATTTCCTTCTCCAGGGGATCCTCCCAACCCTGGGATCGAACCTAGGTCTCCCACGTTGTGGGCAGATTCTCTACCATCTGAACAACAATGGAAACCCTGGATTAAGTATTAGGCTGGTGTTAAAGTAATTGCAGTTTTGCATTGTTGAAATTTGCTATTTGATATTGGAATACATTCTTGAATAAATGTGGTTATATTATACATCATTTTAATGCACATTTCTCACCTTATGTTTTTTAGCTGATGACTTATAAAGACGCTTACTCCTTGGAAGGAAAGTTATGACCAATCTAGATAGCATATTCAAAAGCAGAGACATTACTTTGCCAACAAAGGTCCGTCTAGTCAAGGCTATGGTTTTTCCTGTGGTCATGTATGGGTGTGAGAGTTGGACTGTGAAGAAGGCTGAGCGCCAAAGAAATGATGCCTTTGAACTGTGGTGTTGGAGAAGACTCTTGAGAGTCCCTTGGACTGCAAGGAGATCCAACCAGTCCATTCTGAAGGAGATCAGCCCTGGGATTTCTTTGGAAGGAATGATGCTGAAACTGAAGCTCCAGTACTTTGGCCACCTCATGCAAAGGGCTGACTCATTGGAAAAGACTGATGCTGGGAGGGATTGGGGGCAGGAGGAGAAGGGGACGACAGAGGATGAGATGGCTGTATGGCATCACTGACTCGATGGACGTGAGTCTGGGTGAACTCCGGGAGTTGGTGATGGACAGGGAAGCCTAGCGTGCTGCTATTCATGGGGTCGCAAAGAGTCGGACATGACTGAGAGACTGAACTGAACTGATTATTTGCTTTTTATTTTATATTTATTTTAGGCTAGGGAAATGATGTTCGACAAGAAGAAAAGTTGAGCAATTTTCTTATTTGTGTTCAAAGTGGATCACAAAATATCAGAGACAACTTGTAGCATCAACAATGCATTTGACCCAGGAACTGCTAGTGAACATACAGTGCAGTGGTGGTTCAAGTTTTCCAAAGGAGATAAGAGTCTTGAAGAAGAGGAACATAGTGGTTGGCCATTGAAAGATGACAACAACCAATTGAAAGCAGTCATTGAAGCTGATTCTCTTACAACTACATGAGTAGTTGCCCAAGAACTCAATATCGATCATTCTATGGTCATTTGGCATTTGAAGTAAATTGGAAAGGTGAAAAGGCTCTATCAGTGACTGTCTCATGAGCTGACCAGAAAAAATAAAAATGTCATTTTGAAGTGTCATCTTCTCTTATTCTATGCAAGAACAATGAACCATTTCTGAATCAGACTGTGACGTGGGATGAAAAGTGGATTTTATACAACAACCGGCAATGATCAGCTCAGTGGTTAGACTGAGAGGTATCTCCAAAGCCCTTCCCAGAGCCAAACTTGCACCTTAAAAAATGTCATGGTCACTGGTGTTCTGCTGCCATTCTGATCCACTAAAGCATTCTGAATCCCAGCAAAATCATTGCATCTGAGACGTATGCTCAGCAAATCGATGAGATGCAATGAAAACTGCAATGACTGCAGCTGGCTTTGGCCAACAGAATGGGCCCGGTTCTCCACGACAACACCTGAACTCACTTTGCACAACTAATACTTCAAAAGTTGAACAAATTAGGCTACAAAGTTTTACTTCATGTGTCATATTCACCTGACCTCTTGCCAACTGATTACCAATTCTTCAAGCTTCTCAACAACTTTTGCAGGGAAAAAGCTTCCACAACCAGTAGGAGGCAGAAAATGCTCTCCAAGAGTTCATCAAATCCCGAAGCACAGATTTTTACACTACAGAAATACACAAACTTATTTCTCATTGGCAAACTGTGTTGATTGTAATGGTTCCAATTTTGATTAGTAAAGATGTGTTTGAACCTGCTATAAGGATTTAAAATTCACAGTCAAAAACCACAATTACATTTGCACCAACTTAACATATATATTCTGAAGGAGATCAGCCCTGGGATTACTTTGGAAGGAATGATGCTAAAGCTGAAACTCCAGTACTTTGGCCACCTCATGCGAAGAGTTGACTCATTGGAAAAGACTGATGCTGAGAGGGATTGGGGGTAGGAGGAGAAGGGGACGACAGAGGATGAGATGGCTAGATGGCATCACTGACTCGATGGACGTGAGTCTGGGTGAACTCCGGGAGTTGGTGATAGACAGGGAGGCCTGGCGTGCTGTGATTCATGGGGTCGCAAAGAGTCAGACACGACTGAGCGACTGAACTGAACTGAACTGAACATATATATATATATATTCTCCAGTCTGCTTTTTACACTTTTATTGTATGAATCACATACAGTGTTGTTTTATATTTTGTAGGTTTTTTAAACGATTTCCATGAATGGTATCATATCATATACACACTAAATATCAACCTGTACACTTTCCCTCTTAAATTACAAGTTTCAGATATCACCATTAGTTTGTTCTTTTGAGTATTCCATTACATAAATTATTGTGGTCATCTGTTTCTCAAGTGGTGGGCAAGCACATCATTGAAATTTTTTTCTATTATAAATATAATTGCAATTAGTTTTCTGGTATAACATCTTTGTGTACGCGGTCATAATATTCTCTAGTGTGTGTGTATATACACAAAAGTAGAACTATTAGGTCACAGGGAATGACCTAATATATCAAATATACATTGATAATATACCTGCAAAGAGCGCTCAGAGAGCCAAATTGCTCTTTGCAGGTGTATTATCAGGAGAAGGCAATGGCACCCCACTCCAGTACTCTTGCCTGGAAAATCCCATGGATGGAGGAGCCTGGTAGGCTGCAGTCCATGGGGTCGCTAAGAGTCGGACATGACTAAGCGACTTCACTTTCACTTTTCACTTTCATGCATTGGAGAAGGAAATGGCAACCCACTCCAGTGTTCTTGCCTGGAGAATCCCAGGGACGGGGGAGCCTGGCAGGCTGCCATTTATGGGGTCGCACAGAGTTGGATATGACTGAAGCGACTTAGCAGCAGCAGCAGGTATATCATCAATGTATATTTCTCCAGCAGTTTATGATAATTTTCCTGTCTTTATTCCCTCAGCAACACTCGATCTTGTCGCACCTTTAAACGTCTGTTAGTCCGATGGGTGAGATAATGTCTTCTTCAATATTACTCCAGTTTGAATTCCCCAGATTACAAAGGTGGGGAATATATTTATCAGACATTTGAGACTTTTGTTTTGTGAATTGTCTGTACATTTGCTTTACTCATTTTTCTACATATTTTTTGTCTTTCATGTACTGGTGTTGGATTTCCCTTGATACTTGTGGTTAGTTACGTATGATAAAAGTATCTTTGAAGCCATGGGTGATCTTATAACCAACATCTCTTGTTACACATCAGCTTTTTGTGTTTTTTCTTTTTTGATATATTTATTTTAAATGTTAAAGTAGTAAAATATACCAATCTCTTATATGTCATGCTTTTTTGTTATTAATACATTTATTAGTTTCCCGGTAACCCATTTTAAGAGCAGTTAGATGTTCTCCCATGAGTTCAGGTCATGATTTTAAGATTTATTTTTGACATTTAGTTTCTTCCAAGGTTCTAAATCATACATTTTCTTCCCTTCTTTCCCTTCCTTCTTTAGTCAAAAATGGTTTATGCTTCCCTCTGCCTTGGGTGGAGTTGACCTTCCTCCTCATGTCCTCATTTTTATCTTTCCATAATGCTTTGCATCATGAACCCTATTCTATCTGAGGAGTCCCTAGGGCAAAACTTTTGTCGTAGTTCATATATGTATCCTCGGTTCCTAACATAGTAACTGGAACAGAATAGGGACTAGATAGAGACGTGTATTAGCAGAGACTTAGCTGAAATGAGGGGAAGACAGCGTTGAACTCCTGAGAATAACACTGCAGTATGAACAAGGTGAGGCAGCCCTGAAATGTCCTTCTTGCTAAAAGCAACACAAAAACAGAGTTTCGATAGAAAAGTGAACAGTGAATATGAAGAGGGGTTTTGGACAGACTGGCATGGGAGGAAAGATGAAAGGCTTGGTAATGCATTGTCTGAAATCTTGATAAATGTCATTGCTTCTTGTCTTTAGTTTTGATTGATGTATAGTTGATTTAAAATGTTGTATTAGTTTCAGTGTACAGTAAAGTGATTCCATTTTATACATATATGTATTCTTCTTCAGATTCTTTTCCATTATAGTTTATTATGAGATTTTGAAGAGAGTTCCCTGTGCTATACAGTAGGGCCTTGTTGGTTACCTATTTTATATACAGTGGTCAGTCAGTGCAGTGGCTCAGTCCTATCCAACTCTTTGCAACCCCATAGACTGCAGCATGCCAGGTCTACACGTCCATCACTAAGTCCCGGAGTTTACCCAAACTCATGTCCATTGAGTTGGTGTCGCCATCCAACCATCTCATCCTCTGTCGACCCCTTCTCCTCCCGCCTTCAATCTTTCCCAGCATCAGGGTCTCTTCAAATGATTCTGTTCTTTGAATCAGGTGGCCAAAGTATGGAGTTTCAGCTTCAACGTCAGTCCTTCCAATGAATATTCAGGACTGATTTCCTTTAGGATGGAATGGTTGGATCTCCTTGCAGTCCAAGGGACTCTCAAGAGTCTTCTCCAACACCACAGTTCAAAAGCATCAGTTCTTTGTCACTCAGCTCTCTTTATGGTCCAACTCTCACATCCATGTATGACTACTGGAAAAACCATAGTTTTAACTAGACAGACCTTTGTTGGCAAAGTAACGTCTCCACTTTTTAATACTGTCTATGTTGGTCATAACTTTTCTTCCAAGGAGCAAGTGTCTTTTAATTTCATGGATGCAGTCACCATCTGCAGGGATTTTAGAGCCCAGGAAAATAACGTCTGTCACTGTTTCCACTGTTTCTCCATCTGTTTGCCATGAAGTGATGGGACCAGATGTCATGATCTTAGTTTTCTGAATGTTGAGTTTTAAGCCAACTTTTTGACTCTCCTCTTTCACCTTCATCAAGAGGCTCTTTAGTTCCTCTTCACTTTCTGCCATAAGGGTGGTGTCATCTGCATATCTGAGGTTATTGATATTTCTCCCAGCAATCTTGATTCCATCTTGTGCTTCATCCACCCCAGCATTTCACATGATGTATTCTGCATACAAATTAAATAAGCAGGGTGACAGTATATGGACTTGATGTACTACTTTCTCAATTTGAAACCAGTCTGTTGTTTCATGTCTAGTTCTAACTGTTGCTTCCTGACTTGTATACAGATTTCTCAAGAGGCAGGTCAGGTGGTCTGGTATTACCATCTCCTTCAGAATTTTCCACAGTTTTTTTTTCTTTATTTTTTTTCTTTATTATTTTTTTAAATTTTATCTTATTTTTTAACTTTACAGTTTGTTGTGATCCACACAGTCAAAGGCTTTGGCATAGTCAATAAAGCAGAAGTAGATATATTTCATCGAAAACTCTCTTGGTTTTTTGATGATCCAGTGGATGGTGGCAATTTGATCTCTGGTTCTTCTGCCTTTTCTAAATCCAGTTTGAACACCTGGAATTTCACAGCTCATATACTATTGAAGCCTGGCTTTAAGAATTTTGAGCATTACTTTACTAGTGTGTGAGATCAGTGCAATTTGACGATAGTTTCAGCATTCTTTGCCATTGCTTTTCTTTGGGATTGGAATGAGAACTGACCTTTTCCAGTCCTGTGGCCACTGCTAACAAAGCTAGTGGAGGTGATAGAATTCCAGTTGAGCTATTTCAAATCCTAAAAGATATATAGTGGTATGTATATGTTAATCCCAAACTCCTAATTTATCCTTCCCCTTTACTAGCCATCAGGTTGGCTTCTATGTCAGTGAGTCTATTTTTGTTTTGTAAAAAAGTCCATTTGTATCAATTTTTTAAATATTCTACACATAAGTGATATTATATGATATCTGTCTTTGTTTGGTTTCCTTCCGAGATAGAGTGTGATAACCTCTAGGTCCATCCAGATTGCTGCAAATGGCATTATTTCATTTTTTTTTTATGGCTGAGAAATATTCCAGATAACTATCACTTAGTCAACAAAAACCTACTGCATGTCTACTACTTGCCAGGTGCTACTCTAGGATTTACAGAGATTGGACTCCCAAGACATCTGAGATGCAGAATTACCCTCCTTTAAAGGTCTGGGATATGCAGTAGGTTGGCTAAGTTTTCTCTAAGAGGAAGTGATAGAGTAGGATGTAAATCTGACTTTGGATGACATTGAAGAGCTTGGTCCTGGACATTAGCTCTTGAGGCAGGTCCTTCATCAGGTGGAGGCAGGAGGATGTTGTCTCAAAACCCATGGACTCTCTGGCTGGACTGCCCAGGCTGCCTTCCTGCCTCTCCACAAGCCGTGAGACCATGGGCACATCCTTAATTGCTCTGTGCCCCAAGTTTCCTCATTCTTAAAATGAGAGTGCTTTAGAAACATATGCATTGCCATTTGTAAAATAGCTAGCTAGTGGGAAGTCGCTATACAACACGGGGAGCTCAACCTGGTACTCTGTGACAATCTAGAAGTGGGGGGATGGGATGCGGGTGTGAAGGAGATTCAAGAAGGAGGGGACATGTGTATACTTATGTCTGATTCACGTTGTTGCGTGGCGGAAACCAATACATTATAAAGCAATTATCTTCCAATTGAAACTAAATTAAAAAAATCATAAATAAAGATAATCTGAATGTCAAAAAATGAGAGCATTTTATTATTACATACTTTATAGGGTTTTGTGAATGTTAAGTAAGTAAACATATGTAAAGCATTGAGAACAGTCCTGATATGTGACGTGTGTTCTTGCTCTTATGGTTATTTAATGGGATCCCAGATTGAACTGTGATTAAATTTCCTCTCAGTATTGCTGGAGGGTAGATCTGAACGAATGGGCACAAGTTACCAAAATTCAGATTTAAATTCAAGACAAGGAAAATATTTCAAATAACCAGAGTGGCCAGGGCAGCTTCCCAGAATAATGAGGCCCTACCACCTACAGAGATACTCAAGCTGCATTTAAAGGACCATTGGGTGGAAAGTTGGACTAGATGGTCTCCTCTGAGAATTCTTGGAGTGCCAGGATTCTACGAGTCCATGGCCATATCCACCCGGGTTCCAGGCCAGTGACATCATTTTGCATGCTAATGAATGGAAATATTTTCACTCAGGCTGGCCGATTCAAGCCATGCGTACGATGAAAAGGGCAAATCTTTTCATGTGAAATTGTGCATGAATAGAGACTCATTGCCCACGTAAAATGCATTTTGGGGAAATGGCTTTCAACAAAGCAGGGTAAGAATACACTCTGAGCTCTTGTGATACGATCATTTGCAGGAGGAACTCAGGCTGATGTTGCAGAAAACATTGGTCTTGTAATAGACCAAATATTCCTCTTGGGAATCAGAAGTATACATGATTAAAACAGTATCATTGTGGGATGGAGTGGAAGGGAAGGGAGGGAGTTATTATCTATGGTGTATATACTCTGAGTGAGACAGTGAACTTAGCATTTTATATGTCATCTTCTTATACTGATAGTCATGAAAGGAAGGTACAGAGAGGTTAAGAGACATGTTCAGAATCACACAAGCTAGAGGCAGTGAAGCTAGGATTTGATCTGTATTTTTTACTACACTAGTGGTCAGAAGTTGGTGGTACATGGGTCAGAACTGCCCTGAAAGAATTTGTAAAAGAATTAACAACAACAAAAAGAGTGTTTTGTAAAGGTAAATCTAGATTTCCAGGTTCTTTTCAAAAGTTGGAAGAGTTGGCAGCACTGGGTCCATAATTGACCATGGCAACAATTAGTTGGAGCTGAGTAAACACTGCTCCTATGACAGGCGTGCCCTTTCCAGCTGCAGTCTTCTCCATTCCATGTCGTATTACATCCTAACTGTAGAGGCCTGTTGACTCATGTAACAGTTTGCATTGTGATCCATATTCCATACACTACATTATCAAAATATACGGCAAGAAACAGAGGAGGATGGGAGGAAATAGGAAAGGAAGGGCACAGGGAATGGGACAGGGAGGAGGGAGATAAAGAAATCCAATACCCACATGAGAAGTCGAAGCATGCCAACCAGACACATTGTCCTGCCTCTGTGCTTTGCTCAACTGACCAGGACAGCCTTCGTATTTTGCAGAAGCTAGTAACTCAGTCATCATTTTGGTCTGAATGCTCTTATCTCAGGAAAGATTGCAAACCTAGCCTGGGGGGTGGAAATCAATATGCGTTATATTTCAAATAACTCTTTGGACCACAGAGGTCTTTAAGGGAAAGGAAAATCAGGACAGAATTTCTCATTAGTGCACTGAGCAGGCCTTGTCTCAGTGCTCTACCTGGCTCTCATCTTCTCTTTGTTGCTGAGTCGTCCTAATCCACCTGTGAAAATGGATCTTTTCCTGAGCTATTCAAAAATCCTCAACGAAAATGCCTTTGGTATTGATCATATTGAAGAGGTCTAACCCATATCCTATTTTGAGTTTCTATTGCATTCTCTTTTTAGCCAGTCTCTCAACGATGTCCCTCCTGCTGCTCTTTTTCTGTTTACTCAACATCTGCTCTCCCAAGGAGCAAGTAACAGTCACACATGAGTGTTGGATGGTTTTTAGAAGATATTTTGATGCTACACTTATCATCTCTAACACTGCCTTTGTTTGCAAGACTGACGTCACAGGAGACCTTCTTTCATGTCTCTCCTACATACCTACGTGACCCTGAGTGGGTTAACAGACCTCTCTGAAATTTAAGTTTCTCCTCTGGATAAAGCCTATCTCACACCACTATAATAAGATTTAAATGAAATAATAACATGAAAGGGTCTAGCCCAATCTCAAACAAATAATATATATTCAATGCATGGTAATGGTATTGAATAAATGAAATAAAATCTCTACCTGTAATTGGCTGTGTGACCCTAGGCAAGTCTGTTAACCTCTCTGAGCTTCCATTTCTTAACTTGGGAGACAGGGAGTTGGACTAGATCTCCAAGATGTCCTGTAAATTAATGTTTTATATTTACTGAGCTGCAGGGATCCTCAGTTTGCCTCTCCTACTCCCTACTTCTAGGGATGTGAAGGTCATGTCCTTTCACCTTTGAATCTACAGTGCCTAGCAAGACCCTGCACTCAATAAAATGTATGACCAACTTGGCAGCTCTAGCCACACAAATGCCTCTCGCTTACTGCTTTTGGACTGTAGAGTTTCTCTTAACAATTTATCATTACACTAGTCTCACCTCAGTCTCCTCCGAAAGGAAACTGCCCCCTCAAGCTGCTGTTAAGGGACAACCATAGGTGGCTGGCTGATGTGTCCCCTGAGTTTACTGCTCAGTCTCAGGTGCCTGGATAGAAGTGAACATATGGTCTTATAGCAGTCAGTTCAAAGGTGGACCAGACCAACTGCCTGGGAGAAGTCAAGTGGGAGAGGTGAGAGGGAGGGAGCAGAGAGAAGCCCCAGGGACTTGGGGCAATGTGATATTTAATTTTATGTATCAACCTGAGTAAAGCAGACTGCCTTACCAATATGAATGGGCCTCATCCAATCAGTTGAAGGCCTGAGTAGAACAAAAAGCTTGAGAAAGAGGGAACCCCTTCTGTCTGGACTGCCTAGAGCTAGGACATCAATTTGTTTTTCCTGCTTTCAGACTCAATCTGAAATATCAACTCTTCTCAGCTTACCAACTGTTAATCTTGAGACTTAGCATCCGTATTCACATGAATCAATTTCTTATTATAAATTTCCATATGTGTCTATCTATCTATGAAGCATTCCATCTATCCTCTCTCTATATGTCTACCCATCCTATTGGTTCTGTTTCTCTGGAGAATCCTAATATGACAATCAGATTCCTTTTTGGGATTCTCAACTAGGAACCAGGAAGGGCATGATGTAGTTAGAAGGAGGAGTGAAAAGTGAGAAAAAGTAAAGAGAGAAGTGAGGAGGAGCCAGGACCATGAAGAAGATTCACACACTTGAGAGGCTGCAGTAAATCCAAGTTCAAGGAAGCAGCAGGTACAGAGGCATCAATGTGCCTGGACGAGGAGAACAGAGAGGTCCTCACTGGCAGATGGAGGATGTGCCTGTTCTCAGCCACGCACCCTCAGCCCTGACTGCTTTCTGGTTCCAGTCCTTATGATACCAGGCTTTCTCCTGCAGCATCTTGAGGGAGACTTGGTGACTTTTAGCCAGAAGAGACAGACCACATCAGAGGCTTAAAGTCTGCTGCCAAATATTAGGGCAAGGAAGAAAGAGAAAAAGAAAAAGGGAGAAGGAAGGCATAGATGGAAAAAAAGATGAAGAGTAACAAGAAGAGCAGGGTAAGGGCAGTTGGATCCAGGCTGAGGGCCAGTCACTGGCAAGTTTTCTAGCCATCCTCAACCACTACAATCAAGATAAGAGAACTCTCCTCTCTGTTGTGTGTTCTTTACTTAATAAATAAATAAATAAGACAAACCTGCCTATTTCCTCCCTGGAGAATTGAATGCGATCAGTTCTGGCCATAAAGCCCCCTGGAGAAATTCACGGTGTTCAGGAAACATTAAGAGGCTGAAAGAGAGATGGTTTCTAAATCTCAGAGGAAGAAGCTTCGCAGTGAAGTCCTGGACTAATCATTTTATCCCTTCCCTCGGCCTGGTCACACTGCCAATTCCCCCTAGCAATAGCAATCGCTCACAAAGGAAGAATCTCAGCGCCCAGGCACCAATTCAAACCCACAATCAAATGGAAGCCTGAGTTCTTTGCTCATATAATTTCTGGTAAACACTGTCAATTTCAGGCTTCCAAATGGGAAGTATATTTTTATTCATTTTAAGTTATCCTCTCCTTCATTTTCTTTGAAAATGGAGCAGTTGGGTAACCCAAGGGGTTTGATTCTCTGTACTTATTTATATTTTTCAACATACATACATGTTGACAGGTATATACACCTGTCAAGATATAAACTGTGTTTTGATATTGAGACAAAGGAAGAACCATTCCTGCATGTCCCAATATATATTCAGAGGCATGGAGTATGGGGACATTCTTGCTTTCAAGCTCTCTAACAGATTAAAGGCAGAAGAGGCTCAAGTTTATCTGGGAGAGAACATTAGCAAATGAATGAATTATTCTCTGTTTATAAAACAAATGAGTTTCCTATTGGCTGGGCTGGCAGTCTTCTTCCACTGCAGACCATTAATAAATGAAACTCTATTTGGTTTTTCACAGGCATATTTATCATCAGTGTCACTTCGATGGGCAGACTGGTGTTGTAGAAAGAGTTAGATTTGGGGGTCAAAAAGCCAGCGATTCTGACTCACTAAATCTGTGGAATCTGATACATTTCTTTATCCTAGCTGAGCCTCCCCTTTACTATCTGATAAACTGAAGTGATGGAATCTAATGCGTACAGTTCTTGTAAGGGTTAAATAAAATCATTCATGGAAAGTGAGTGGCATTATGCCTGACACTTGGTAGACATTCAATAAATCTTCCTACCTTCTAAAAAGGAAACTTGGTAATTCAAACAACTAAAAGCCAGGAATAGCCCTGCCCTGGGCAACATAATATTTCACCACTGCAACTGGATTACAAGCAAAAGGGTAAATTCATGAAGTTGCTGACCTGTGTTCCCTGGGGCCAGAGCGGCATGTTGGTTTCATAAAAAGAATGAGAGGTGATCCCTTTCAGCAGCTGTGCCCTGCCAGAGTCAGCAGAGAGTTCACCTGGGGTCTCAGGCCTTCTCCCAACCATGTCCAAGATCTGTGGGTCTCAGGCTGCCCGCCTGCAACCTGACATTTAAAACAGCAGGTGTAGAGATGGTCTTCAATCTTGCTCTGTACAAACATGGCTGACTACCTTATTTACAGGAATCTAAGCCCCCTGATGGCTGGTTGGATATATAATCGCTGCTTTTAACTTCTGCATGTGACTCATGACCTGGTGACAATGGCTAGGCTCCCAGCACTGGACATGGCTGTTGCATCTGAGGAAGCAGACAGAAAAGTAAATGAATGGTCCTTGGAACTAGGAGGAGAAGATTTCCATCCCTGGGTCCACTATTTGAAATCTCAGTTTTCTCCTCTGTAAAATGACAAGAGCAGGGCCTCCATCCCAGGAAAGCTGACTTTTCAAATAATTTAAGTGTTGGCTAGCTAGGACATGATAGACCAGTTATCTACTTCCCTCCCCATCATTGCTTTGTTTGCAAAACACTTTCATAGCCAGTTACCACACCATCACCCCAACTCTGTTTAGAGGATATAAATATTCCTCCTTCATATTTTTGGTGATAGAAACTGAAGAGCAATGAGCTTCCTGGACATTTTCAAGTGGCATTTAGTAAGTGGCAGAGCTGTGAACCTTGGTATTCCAATCCTAGAAGTGAGATTCTTTCACTTCCAATTCAAGAAGTGAGACTGGCAAGTGCCTTCATGCATTAGAGTCATAGACAGGCACTGTAGAATCTAAGAGCTACAATCACCCCAAGAGAGTCCAATCTTTCCATTTTAAAGGTGGGAAAATGAGCCCCAGAGAGAGAGAAATAACATGCCTGGGTCACACCGTGGTGGCAGACAGAACTTGAGCTAGAGCTCATCTCTACTCCTTTTTGACCCCAAAGCCAGGTTCTTCACTCTTAAACTGAAGCTGCAGACTGGGGATGTGTGGGCAGGGCTGGCTACAGCCTGTTACATGCTCACTCACAGTTTGTTATGATTTCCCCTCCCCATCATTTGCTCTACAGCTGCTACACACATGGGCATTTGGCCCCTGTAGACATTTGAGTGAGCAACTCATATTTTATAGAAAGCAACTTCTAACTTGAATAAACAGATTTTAAATGCAGCTGAATACAGCTCAACATTCAGAAAACTAAGATCATAGCATCCAGTCCCATCGCGTTATGGCAAATAGATGGGGAAACAGTGGAAACAGTGGCTAACTTTACTCTTTTGGGCTGTAAAATCACTGCAGATGGTGATTGCAGCCATGAAATTAAAAGACACTTACTCCTTGGATGGAAAGTTATGACCAACCTAGACAGCATATTAAAAAGCAGAGACATTACTTTGTCAACAAAGGTCCATCTAGTCAAGGCTATGGCTTTTCCAGTAGTCATGTATGGATGTGAGAGTTGGGCTATAAAGAAAGCTGAGCGCTGAAGAACTGATGCTTTTGAACTGTGGTGTTGGAGAAGACTCTTGAGAGTCACTTTGACTGCAAAGAGATCCAACCAGTCCATTCTGAAGAAAATCAGTCCTGGGTGTTCATTGGAAGGACTGATGTTGAAGCTGAAATGCCAATATTTTGGCCACCTGATGAGAAGAGCTGACTCATTTGAAAAGATCCTGATGTTGGGAAAGATTGAGGGCAGGAGGAGAAGGGGACAAAAGAGGATGAGATGGTTGGATGGCATCACTAACTCAATGGACATGAGCTTGGGTAAACTCGGGGAGTTGGTGATGGACAGGGAGGCCTGGTGTGCTGCAGTTCATGAGCTCACAAAGAGTCAGACACAACTGAGTGACTGAACTGAACTGAACTGAATACAGCCCAACAGTGAGGTGTTTTTTTTTTTTTCCCCCAAGCTAGGCTTTTATTTGGAGAAGGCAATGGCACCCCACTCCAGTACTCTTGCCTGGAAAATCCCATGGATGGAGGAGCCTGGTGGGCTGCAGTCCATGGGGTTACTAAGAGTCGGACACGACTGAGCGGCTTCACTTCCACTTTTCACTTTCATGCATTGGAGAAGGAAATGGCAACCCACTCCAGTGTTCTTGCCTGGAGAATCCCAGGGACGGGGGAGCCTGGTGGGCTGCCGTCTTTGGGGTCGCACAGAGTCGGACACGACTGAAGCAACCTAGCAGCAGTAGCAGCAGCAGGCTTGTATTAATTGAATTTGACAGATTAAGAAATTGAAATTCAGAGACATTCAGTAACTGATGCAATGTCTCAGAGCTTCTGAAGGAAGAGCCGGGGGTTCAGTCTGGCACATCTGACCCCTGCTCTTTCTCCTGTCCTGAGCTGCAGCTCAGCATGGTCAGAGCTGAGCTCCAAGACAGCAAGTTCACACTGCATGCCTTCACTTTCATTCAAATTAACCCCTCAGTATACACTGACTCTAGGCAAGTTTGCCAAAAACTAGTTCCCTGAATGACTAGCTTGCAGAACCAGCAAACACTCAAACAAAGCCATTATCAAAATGACAGAAAGTTTTAGAGTAAATCTTGATAACTATGAAAGCAAGTCAGTTCTTCTTCTTTTCCATCTCCTCGTTTTTCAAAAACCCTTGACTCTTCTTGGCCCTTGACTCTTCCATGTGAATTTTAAGTGCAGCTTGTTGATTTTCCCTGAAAAAAAAACCTATTAGGGCTTTGATTGGAATAGCTTTGAATCTATAGATGAACTTGAGGAGAAGTGGTATCTTTATGACATTGAGTTTACCTATCCATGAATAAGGTATTATATTCTCCATTTATTCAGGTTTTATTTTATGCCTTTTAATAAAAGTTATATAGAAATCTATTTTTTTCTGTATATTTCTCATATGAGAAATTCATTCAGTAAGAATCTACTGAGCACATAGAATATGTAAGGCCAAATTTGGCCTATCCTGTGCGAGTAAAATTTTCTATTTCTTTTCAATTGTAATCACCTTGGCTATTCTAGGGCAATTTCACAAGTGGCTCATGAGCCTTCATTTCATATTTCTAGTAATTACATTTTAAACTTTGAGCATTTCTGACTGCTGACAAAATACAGAAGGCACAGGTTCCCAGGGCCCACGGATTCATCCTCTGTCAGAAAGCCTCCTCCCTCTTAGGTTTGGGTGTGTTGTTTCAACTTCTCTCTGAGTGAAAAACCTATTTAAGTTCCCAAAGACTTTCTAAACTTCACCGTGGGTCTCCCATCACCATGCTACCACATATAAAGGTCTGACCCCTAATACTGGCAATACTGGTTTCTGTTAATTAGCTATCTTTATTTCTTAAATGCAAGCATCCAATTAGTGATTAGATCACAGAAGCCTTACTTAAAGCACTTAGTAGTAAAAAATTGAGCTTTGTTCATTGAGGTGGGATCTAGGAGGCTTCATCATTCGGGAAAGAATAAAGAAACTTCAGAAAGGATAGACAGATTGTTCCTATAGCTACTCTACAACCGGCACCTAATCTGTAAGACAGCAGACATAAATATTTCTTAAAGAGAAGGCACAATGCTGACCTGAAAACTGGGTCATCTGCCAATTTCTTTTTATCTATTCAACAAATAGGTGTTGAGGGCTTACGATGTACCAACACTGGGCTAAGGTGCTGGGATACAAAGATCACAAATGTGGTCACGGTCTTTGCCCCCATGCTCCTGGTGGCTCAGATGGTAAAGAATCTGCCTGCAATGTGGGAGACCCAAGTTCGATCCCTGGGTCAGGAAGATCCCCTGGAGAAGGGAATGGCTAACCACTCCAGTATTCTTACCTGGACAATCCCATGGACAGAGGAACTTGGTGGGCTATAGTCCAGGGGGTCATAAAGAGTCAGACACAACTGATCGACTAACACTTTCACTTTCATGTCATCTAGTGAGAACATAGACACATCAATTTTTATCAAGGAATTAATAAAAAGCTTGATTAAGGGACTTCCCTGGAAGTCAAATGGTTAAGACTGCCTTCCAGTCGAGGAGGTATGGATTCGATTCCTGGTTGGGGAACTAAGGACCCACATGCTGTTCAGTGGGACCAAAAGTTGTTGTTTTTTTCAATCTCAATTATTAGTACGACACATAAAAGCATAAAGAAGGCACACTAAAGATAAACAGGAGGTTTGAGGCAGGAGGAGTAATGCAGGAAAGGATCCTGAATGAAGTGGTTGCTAACTTGAGAAAGTAAAGCCAGACTAATATACCTGCAGAATAAATAAGAAAAAGTGGGTGTGTGGAGTGGTAAGAGAAATGAGATGGGAGAAAGAGGTGCGAATAGATCAGGCAAGAAACAAGCCATGTTCAGGAATTCAGACTTTATCTAAGTACAGGGAAGTCTTGGGGGTGTTTATTCAGGAAGATGATCAGATTTGTTTTTGGAGAGCTCATCAAGGATACAATGAGGGGAATAGATTGAGAATGGCTGGCGTGGGGAGGTGGGAGGTCCTGAGACCACTTCTGTAGTCCACACAAAAGACAATGATAATTGGCTTCTGGTACAGTGATGCTACCAGGAACAGATGAGAAAGCTGAAGTGCAGAAGGGACAAATGAATTGCTCTCTCACACACCTATGGGATGGTAAAGTAGGATCTTGGAATAAGTTCAATATGGTCCAAAACCTATCATTTTTACTGCACGCAGCTTTCCTGCCATGTATAAGGGACAAAGTTAGTCTTGAGAGATTAAGGAAGGGTTCTGAGTGGAGTGGAAATTGGTCCAGAGAAGAGCATGCTAGAAACAGAAAAACCTAGTAGGAGTCTCTTGCAACAGCACAAAGAAGAGGAGCTGGGGGGAAAAAGAGAAGGGAATGAATATTGGTTGATTACTATGGAAAGTAGTCTACAGCTCAGTCATGTCTGACTCTTTTTGAGCCCAAGGACTGTAGCCTGCCAGGCTCCTCTGTCCATGGAATTCTCCATGGCAAGGATACTGGAGTGGGCTGCCATTTCCTCCTCCAGGGGATCTTCTTCATCCAGGAATTGAACCCGGATCTCTTGTATTACAGGCAGATTCTTTACCAAGTGAGCCACGAATCTGCAGCAGTGCTTCTTAAATTTTAAACTGCATAAGAATTCCCTGGAGATCCTGTTAAAATGCAGGTTCTGATTCAGTACATCTGGGGTGGGGCCTGAGATCTTCCATTTCTAACAAGCTCCACGGTAAGGCCAGTGTTGCTAGTCAAGGGCCCATACTTTGAATGGCTGCAGTAGAGCAGTGGTTCACAGCACAGCGCTTAAGTCAGACAGACCAGGAACTGAATCCTAGTGTTGGTACTTATTAATAGTGTGACCTTAAGGGATATACTAGTTTCCTAGGGCTGCTGTAACAAAGTCCTCAACATTGTAGCTTAAACAATAGAAGGCTACTGTCTTGGAGTTCTGGAAGTTAGAAATCTGACATCAAGGCATCAGCAGAACCACACTCTCTCTGATTGGCTCTAGAGGAGGGTATGCCCTTGCCTCTTCCAACCTGTGGCCTTTGCTGGCCATCCACGGCATTCCTTGGTGTGTAGACTCATCATTCCAGTCACACGGCTGTCTTCCCCTTTTGAGTCTTCACACTGTCTTCCCTCTGTGCACATCTGTCTCTGTATCTTAATTTCCCTTTTTTATAAGGATGCCAGTCAAATTGGTAGCCAGAGGGTAAAGAATCTGCTTGCAGTGCAGGAGACCTGAGTTCAATCCCTGGCTCAGGAAGATCCCCTGGAGAAGGGAATAGCAACCCACTCCAGTATTCTTGCCTGGGAAATCCGATGGACAGAGGAGTCTGGGCTGCTACAGTCCATGGGGTCACAAAGAGACTGAGCGACCAACACTTTCACTTTCACAAACTGGATTAGGTCTATAGTCTAATGACTTCACTCATGCTTGATTACCTCTGAAAAGATCCTATTTCCAAATAAGGTCATATTCCGAGGTCCTGGTAGTTAGGTCTTCAACATACCTTTCAAGGGTGGGCAGACAGAATTCAACTGGTAACAGGCAAGTTACCTAAGTTACTGTAGTACTCTGAGCCTCAGCTTCTTATTTGCATTAGGTTGGCAAAAAAGTTCATTTGGGTTTTTCTGTAACACCTTACAGAAAAACAAACTTTTTAGCCAAGCCAACACAATGAAGATAATGGTTCTTATCTGATAGAGTTAAATTCAATAGAATAATAGAAGCAACATGCCGGCACACAATAACAGCTCAAACCATTATAACTAAAAATTACTTTCCTGGTATTCTAGTGGCTAAGACTCTGAGCTCCCAACGCAAGGAACCCAGGTTCAGTCCCTGGTCAGGGGACTAGATCTCACATGCCACAGCGAAGACCAGGTGCAGCCAAATAAATGAATATTTTAAAGGAAGAAAAGAATTACCAGGCACTTAAAATACATGTTTCTTAACTATCACAACTGCTGCCCTGTGATGCAGGCGTCATCACTCCCACTGGATACCAGAAGAGACTGAGTCTCAAAGAGGATAAGAAATTTGAACAAACTCCCACTATTATTAAGATTTAAAATCCAGTTTTCCCCAAGGGGCTCAACTATGGGTTGTGGTAGCAGAGGTGGAGTTAAAAAGGCTTGAACTCTGGGAGTTGGTGATAGACAAGGAGGCCTGGCATGCTGCGATTCATGGGGTTGCAGAGTCGGACACGACTGAGCAACTGAACTGAACTGAAGTGATAGAGGCAATAGGAGAAAGATGGTGATTATTTTCATTTAATCATGTACTCACATGTGCCAAATACAGATTCTGGTTTCAAAATGTCCAGAATCACAGATGAGATCTTCAGAAAGCTCAGAGGTTGTAGGAAAAAGGGGGCAAAGGACAGAAGATAGATGATACCAGTGGATTCGTCATGTTCATCAGCTTTTGTCATTTTTTTTTTTCATGTTTCAAGGCAGCAGTAGCATTTTTAAATAGGCTATAGAAACTCACAATCAGAATTTCAAAGCTAACATTATCTCCACGCCATCCTGGAAAATAATTTTTTTTTTTTTTCTGAAAAACAAAACACCTGAATGTTTTCCAGCCAAGAAAGAAAGAAATGTGTAGGCTGTGATGAGTAATTGAACCTACTTTTGTCTGTTTGCAATAAACATTTGCAAAACATATCCTTTTGACATTTCTATTAGGGTTGCTCATACTCTGTTTTCTGCTAAATGCCTTCCATCCTTACTGGGTTCCTGCAATTACCTCTTTGGAAGAAGATCATCTCAGGCCTTCAGAGACTTTATCAACTTTCAACAGTTGATTCCTAATTTCTGTTGATGTTGCTGTTTATACTTAGTTATTTCTTTAGGGGAAAGAAGCAATGCCAACTTAGGAAACTATAGAAAGATATGGATAGCCTGACATCTAGCCAGAAAATGATTGTGATGGAGAAACAGGTGACAGTTAGAACACAGCCCTTCCTTTATGGTCAATTCTATGTTCAGTGCATGGCTTAGTAGGGATAAGGAAGTTATATTGCCTGGGCTTTGTCATTTTCAAGCCACATGTCCTTGGAGAAATTGCTTAAGCATTCTGTGCCTAACTTTCCTCATTTGTTGGGATAACCACAGTGTCTACTTTGTAGACTTGTGAGAATTAAAAAATTTAATATGTGTACAGAGCTAAATTATGTGTATATTATCACATGCACGAAATAAATAGCAACTGTAATTGTGGTTACAATTATCAGCATGAAGAAAGATAGACTTCAAGTCAGGCAATGTTGCCACTTACCAACTCTGGAATCTCCTTGGTCTTATCTAAAAAATGGAACTACCATATCATGTGGAATATTATAAGCTATAGCAACAAGTCTGTTTTTGTTTTGTGTTTTTTCAAATTGTAGTGGGCTGCACCTGAGATGCCTTTTAGCAGAGGAGTTAAATGGTCAGATCAGAATTTCACAAGATTATCCAAACCCCTCTTTGAGGAATAGACTAGGTGGAGGTGATGCTAAGAAACAGGTAGGTGAGACTTGACAGGGGTCCGAGGTGGTGGGAGAGGAGATGGAGCAGAATGTACTCAATGCATAAATTGCAGACTCCACAGGATTCAGTCACAAAGTGGAGATATGAAGGGTGATTCCTGGGTTTCAAGACAAGTAGACAGAAAGGCAACTCATTGAAATGGATGTGAGTACCTACACTGACTCTGGAACAAAAGCAGAGAGAATCCAAAAGCAAAGGAATAGAAATGTGTGCAGAGGAAAAGAAAGAGGAAAGGAATGAAGACAAGGGCCTCAGATTTGTGGAGAGCCTGAACTCTCCAAAGGTTGCGGAAGAAAGCGTTTCAGGCTGGGAGCACACACGGTGAAGGAGCACGGGGAGGACACTGCCATGTCTGAGGGGCGCTGTGCTCGTCTCTTATGCACAGTGATACAGCTTTGGATGGGTGCTTAGTCACATTATATTACATCTCTATATATGGTGGTCATTATACTATATATGTATTTATATAGACATATATATATGGTGATCTTGTCACCAAAATACATGATGATGTCTTATAGCACAAAAATTACTTCTTTTGCGTCACTGGATATATACAGCCCAGTCACATGTGCATAACAGTTCTCAGTAAGTGCTTCTTGAATTTGGAAAATTGTTGAGACAAAGCATTTATTTGTCATCAATATGTGGGAGCTTCTGCCAGGCTTTGGGAACACGGAGGATGAATGAGACAGGGCCTGTGTACTTCAGGATGCAGATCTTCCCTGCCAACTTTTCCTTTCCTCTTCTCCTTAATCTCCCTCCTCTCTTTTTTCTTTTCTTCTTCCCCTACCTCTTTCTCTCTCAATTTATGTCTGCTGTTTCTCTCTCACACACAGGTTCACATACATACACAGTCCCCATATGGCACCAAAAGGAAGAATCTGCAGCTTGGAGTCCAAAACCGAATTTTTCGGCAAATAGAAACTAAGTCTGCTCAACATGTCTGCCATCCTTCTGAAACCAACAGGATCACCATGACATGTCCTCCTCACAGTGGTGTCAAAGTGCAAGAAAGCAAGGCAAGCCCAGCTCTACAAACCAAGCTGAAGCCTCTACCTACACCACACTGGCTAACATCTCATTGGCCAAAGAAAGTTACAAAGGCAGAGTCCAAAGTCAAGGTGCGGGCATGTACAATCTGCCTCCAGCAAGTGAAGCTATAAAATCGGTTTATAGAAACTTCCCTGGTGGTCCAGCGGCTAAGCCTCAGACCGCCCAATGCAGGCAGCCGGGGTCCAATCGTTGTTCAGGGAATTAGATCTCATATGCCACAAAGAAGACCTGGAGAGTCAAATTAATTTTTTTAAATAAATAAATATAAAATAAGTTGATAAGTGGCATAGATATGGGATGGATTTAGCACCATGATTACCTTGGAGAAGTCTTTCCCATTCTCCAGGTGTCATTCATAGTATAACACGGAGCTCTCCAGTAGCACACAAAATGATTTTAGGTGACACACGCAACTCAGTGAATTCTTGGATGTGGTATTAATTAATATTAAACACATAAATTAATGATGATTCACATTTTAAAAATTGAAGTATAGTTGATTTACAATGATGATTCACTATTGAATTTGCTTTCAATATTGAAAACTACATTAAGGAGAAAGTCTGAGTTCATGCCCATTTAACAAGCCCATGACCCTTGCTGATTTCCCATTTTTAGCCATGTTGAGCTAAAATTTCAAAAGACTGCTTTGTTTTCATTTTGTTTTTGACTATACTGCCCTTATAGCAAGTGATTCAGACCTCTATTTAATTACTTACATATAAGGTTTCTTTTAAAACAAATGTATTTAAATATAATGTAATGTAAGCGTTTAAATGTAAGCCTATTTAAAGAAAATATAAAGCAAACTACTGGCAGCATGTGGATAGCAAAAAATCATGGCTATGGAGTTTGAATCACTGAAATCTGAGAAATCCTGGATTTAATGATCTTCATGGTTCTGTGATCTTGTGGTCACTGCCATCTTCCCTGCTCCAGCTGTAGTCTTCACTTTAACCCCAAGGCTTCTTCTTCATAAGATGAGCTGGAAGGGGTCTGTCCTTCTCTTCCAAAAGTTTCTAAAACCTTTCATTTCCCTTTTCCTCTAAATTCCAAGGACCCAGCTGCTAATATGACTGCTCAGCCAGATGTATTTGATTGACATGCTCATCCCTACACAATGCCAGAGTCAGTGTCCCAGGGCTGTCCCTGCCCTTGGCATTGTGACACGTGGGTCCAGATTCAAAATGTCATGTCACATTTCCTCATGGTACCAAAGCACCCTTGTGAGCAGGGAACCCTAACAGATGGCTGAATGCCTTCAAAAAGACTCCCCCAGACAGCCTGAGAGATGCACGGAGCCCTGTCGGTGGTGATGGGTTGCAACATATGCTCAGCAAATTATGCCAGAGGGAAGAGTGGTTCCTGCACCCACCGCATCCACAAAACGCTGGTTCAAATGCTGCGTGTCGCTGCCTTAGACAAAGTGCCATTTGCTTTTCTAAAATATCTATTAAATCCTTGATCTCTATCCTCGGTTCCCTGGATTTTTAACGGTCCTAAAAGGGTATAAGGGAAAACTTCTTATTGACGTTGACTATTTCATCCAAAGGGAAATGAATAGGAAAAGGCCATTTTCTCACAATAAAGGTTGCTCCCTCTGGTTCAGGAATTCCTAACATGGGTTTTCTGGACCCTTAAAAAGCCCATGACTGATCTTAAAGAGGCCTGTGAACCTTCCAAAATTACCTGCAAACATGTATGTGTTTGTGTGTGTGTGTGTGTGTGTGTGTACACATATGGATTTTTTTTTTTTGAGAAAGGGTCTAAAACTTCAGATTATAAAATGGCCCATCTCTCATTAGAAACCATTGCTCTAACAGCACACCTTAGAGAGGTGACATGGTGGGAAAATGTCAAAACTAAAATCAATGTAGGATAACAATGTTTCTCCCTTCAATAGTAACTTGAAGAAAAGCATTTACTATATACCATCACCATAATTTCAAAAGGTTATTTCAACGTAGCAGGACATGAAAAAAAAGCAGGGAGGCCATAAATTAGATTAAAAGCATTAATTCGGTTTTATTAAAATGAAGAAAAAATCACCACCTTTCCCATTTTCATTTCACTGGTGACCAGCACCACTCTGTGGACCAAAATTTGGGAAACACTGTTCTTAGAGTGGGAAATTTCTACTTAGTGTGCCAATTTTGGGGAAACCATGACTTTCTCTGAGCTTTTCCAAAGCTGAGTCTATTCAGTGCGCTCTAGTGCCCCACTTCACCCTTTGGTCCTGAATCACCCTAAAAGAAGTCCCTTATCTCTCTGAACCCACTGTGCTGTCATAGCTGGTATTACACTCCAAGGCAAGGATTCAACACAACAATTCACTCCAGCAGCTACCGATTGTGCTCCTCAGGGGGGCCAGGCCATGAGTAATGCATCAAACCATCAGACGTGCAGAAGTGAAAAGTACTAGCCCTTCCTTTAAGGGGCTCACATTGCAATGGAAGAGACAATAGAAATGGTGTGAATGGGTCCTGCCACCCATATCATACTCTCTCTCTCATTTTCAAATAAACAAAGGAAATGATGAGTTAATGCTCTATGGGCTGAATCACATAATCCATATTTCTACTGAATGTGGGGAACCCCAAATGGGATCAAATGATTGATTTCTCCTTCCAAAAGATATTTCAAATGGCTCTTCCCTTTAGAAGTGCATGGCAGGAAATCAAAATGCAGGGTACAGAGAGAGGACACTTAGAATGCTGCTGCTGCTAAGTCACTTCAGTCGTGTCCGACTCTGTGCAACCCCATAGACGGCAGCCCACCAGGCTCCCCCGTCCCTGGGATTCTCCAGGCAAGAACACTGGCGTGGGTCACTTAGAATGCAGCCACTCACTTTGCAGACCTCAGGGTAGGGGGACAGACCTCTTGAGTCAGGCAGACTGAGTTCTTAAAGTATGTTTTAAATATTTGCATATGCAAAGACTGCAGCCTCACTTAATCTTGTACTAAGCACCCCAAGCAAGCAATCAATGCCAGAGCATACATAGGAAAGAAGAATGAGACAGAGGGAGGCAGCCAACAGAATCTAGAGGAGAAAGGTAGACTGTACCAAAACAGAAATGGTTCAAAGTGAGGGGGGAACTGGGAGTTGGTTTTAGAACCCACTACATAGTATGCGGAGTTGCAGAAAATCTTAGAAGGGCTTTTATTTTTAATAGTGCACTTGGTTTTCATTTAACTTGTTTACTGTTCCTTGAGTTAAGTCCTGAGTTAAAAGAACCTCTCTGGCTATTTATTTTTCACAGTAAAATCTGAACCGAGTGGGTATCATCAGGTACCTACAATTAGCAGTTACCTACCAGGTAAGTAGATAGGTAAGTTACAGCAGCCACTCTTGTGGAGGATCCAATGACTATCACCTACGTTCTCCTGACACATGCAATAGTGATATTCCCATTTCAGTTGAGAAACCAAAGCACAGAGACACTAATTACCTTGCCAAGTATGCAAAGCCAGTGATGGGTATCTGGGACTACGTTGAGAGCACTGAGAGCTCAAAGGAAGCAACCAGTCCCTGTCGTGTCAGGACTCCAGATACCAGCTGCCATCTGAGCCCAGTCTTGAGTTTTTGATACATGAAGACTGAAAGCTGTGCTCCACAATGGATAGGTACCCATACCAATAGAAAATTCGTAAAGATAATCGAACAGTTGGAAAATATCCCTTATACCTCATTTCAAAGAATGGATGCCTGACATAAATTAGGAACATGGAAAGCATAAATGAATTTTAGAAGAGATCAGAAGAGAGAGAAGGGAATGCAAAAGTTCTGTCAAACTAGATGAAAACAGCAAGGTACAGAGGGATCCAATGTTACAACTATTTTTCACAACAAATTAGTAACAGAATAGGGATTAGAATTCAGTTCTTTGATATTCTAGCCCAATATTCACATCAAGCACACTTGGCATTTTGAGGGTGATCTGTTGACAAATGAAAAGGACTATGAACTGTGAGGACATTTTCATCAGAGAGCGAAAGAACAATTTTTTCCCCAGAGTCCAGCCTTTTAAGGTCACTGCATTTTGTTGCCAAGGGAGGCTGGGGAGGCATGTTCCCCGGTAAATATCTGAAGGAGACTCATTAGCTGTAGTTTTAGGCAGAGAACCAGAATAAACCCAACAACTGGTTCATTTTATTTCTTGGAGTAAGATCTGTGACTCTAGCATTTCAAGCCCTAGATGACAACTTTAATACTATTGCCAAGTTCAAAGGTTTCACTTTCTTATTTGCTGCTTCCAAAGCCCTGGGCCTTTGAGCTTTGGTTTTCTAAGGACAAGTCTCAGGCCTCTGAGGAGTGTGAAAGCAGATTCCATTTCCACCCAATTGACAGCCTCATGTGAAAGTATATCTAGAGGTAAACAATTTTCTCTTAAACCTACTCTGATCAGGCTTCCCCAGCACCACCTCCACCACATCAAAGAAGCTTTTGCCAAGGTCACCAGTGACCTCTGTGTTACTTAACCCAGTTGTCAACTCTTAGTCCTTGTGATTATCAGGATCTTGACACACAGTTGGTCAACCTCCTACATGAAGGCCCTTCTTCTCCTGACTTCCAGGATGCCACCCCACCCTTGTTTTTTCTTTCTTCCCTGGGTCCCCCATCTTAGTCCCATTTGCTGGCCCTTCCTACCCGCCCCCCCTCTAAACATCAGAGTTTTCCAGGTCTCCATCCTTGAAACTGTTTCTTCTCTACCAAGACTCACTCCTTAGGTGATCTTAGCCAGTTTTATGGCTTGCTGCTGCTAAGTTGCTTCAGTCGTGTCCGACTCCGTGCGACCCGATAGACAGCAGCCCACTAGGCTCCCCCATCCCTGGGATTCTCCAGGCAAGAACATTGGAGTGGGTTGCCATTTCCTTCTCCAATGCATGAAAGGGAAAAGCGAAAGTGAAGTCACTCAGTTGTGTCCGACTCTTCGCGACCCCATGGTCTGCAGCCGACCAGGCTCCTCCGTCCATGGGATTTTCCAGGCAAGAGGACTGGAGTGGGGTGCCATTGCCTTCTCCAAGTTTTATGGCTTAAGTATTATCTATCAAGTGACAGCCTCAAATATTGTTAGCCCTACTTTCAGAATACAGCTTAACACATTTCATCACCCCCAATACTACCACCATCATGCCTTGCCTGAATTATTGCAGTAATTACCTTGTTTTCCTCTCTGTGACCACCCATGTGCTCCTTAGAGTTGATTTTTCACCCAATGGTAAGAGTAAATTGTAAGTACAATTGTAATTGTAATGGTAAGAGTAATGTTTTTTAAAACATAAGGGAGAAAAAAATCATTCCTTCATGCCTCTGCCCAGACATCTCTGGTGGTTTCTTATTTCAGAGTAAAAATCAAAGTCTCCGTTAAATCTCTCATGTGTCACATTACCCCTCTGCTTCCAGCTCACTCTGCCTTAGACGCATTGGTCTCTCATCTATTCCTCACACATACTAAGTACAATCGAACCTCAAGGTTTTCCCACTTGCTCTTTCCTCTGCCTGCAGTGCTCTTCTCCTGAATATTGTATGCTCATTCCTTCACTCTGTGTCTTGTCATGTCATGTCAATGTCATCTTGTCAATAAGGCATATCTCTTGGCCATCCTGTATTATATAACAGTTCCCTGCCTTCCTGTATATTCTATGTCCCATATTTCCATAGCAGTTATCATTGCTGCACAAACCATCAATTCATTCTTCTGTTATCCTTCCCACCAGAAAATAAACTCCATAATAACTGTCATTTAGCTCATTTTGTTCACTGCTCTTTCTCTACCACCTCAAATAAATTTCCGGCACAGAGTAGCTACTCAATAAATAGTTACTGAATGAAAGAACCAAATTAGCAAATCTTGTCCAAGATCTGTAATCAAATTGAGGAGGAAGCAATCCATGTAAACCCACCATGGAAAGCGGAAGCCTCTGTTCCTTATGTTTGACTGCTTGAGAATCAAAGCTGTCTTGCTTACTCCATCTGTACTCTAGGCTCCCGGAAGAATTCAATTTCTTACAAAAAATATTAAACATGAACGATGTCTTAAATAATCAGGCACAGTGGTAAACAGTTGAGGTACTAGGTCTAGGCTGCCTAGATTCAAATCCCAGCTTCTCTCTCTTATTCTCTGTGCGTCCTTGGGAGAGTAGCCTAACTTCTCTGTGTCTCAGATTCCTTCTCTGCAAAATGGTTCTAATGTTAGTATTTACCTCATGAAGTTGTTATAAAGATTAAATAAGATATATTACATTTAAGGTACTTAGAAAAGAATCTGGTACATAGTAAGTACTTAAATATTAACCCATGTTATTACACTAACAACATGTGGTCCAAATAACACTCTTTTTTGTTCCCCAAGAAGTTCTATTTTAGGGAGATCTATATATACACCTATGCCAAAGCATTTGACTGTGTGGATCACAATAAACTGTGGAAAATTCTGAAAGAGATGGGAATACCAGACCACCTTATCCACCTCTTGAGAAATCTGTAAGCAGGTCAGGAAGCAACAGTTAGAACCGGACATGCAACAATAGACTGGCTCCAAATCAGGAAAGGAGTACATCAGGGCTGTATATTGTCACCCTGCTTATTTAACTTATATGCAGAGTACTTCATGAGAAACGCTGGGCTGGATGAAGCACAAGCTGGAATCAAGATTGTCGGGGTATGCAGATATGCAATAACCTCAGATATGCAGATGACGCTACCCTTATGGCAGAAAGTGAAGGAGAACGAAAGAGCCTCTTAAGGAAAATCAAAGAGGACAGTGAAAAAGTTGGCTTAAAGCTCAACATTCAGAAAATGAAGATCATGGCATCTGGTCCCATCACTTCATGGGAAATAGATGAGGAAACAGTGGAAACAGTGGCAGACTTTATTTTGGGGGGCTCCAAAATCACTGCAGATGGTGACTGCAGCCATGAAATTAAAAGATGCTTACTCCTTGGAAGGAAAGTTATGACCAACCTAGATAGCACATTAAAAAGCAGAGACATTAAGGTCCGTCTAGTCAAGCTATGGTTTTTCCAGTAGTCCTGTATGGATATGAGAGTTGGACTACAAAGAAAGTTGTTCAGTTCAGTTCAGTTGCTCAGTCGTGTTCGACTCTTTGTGACCCATGAACTGCAGCATGCCAGGCCTCTGTCCATCACCAACTCCCGGAGTTCACCCAAACCCATGTCCATTGAGCCAGTGATGCCATCCAACCATCTCATCCTCTGTCGTCCTCTTCTCCTCCCGCCTTCAATCTTTCTCAGCATCAGGGTCTTTTCAAATGAATCAGCTCTTTGCATCAGGTGGCCAAAGTATTGGAGTTTCAGCATCAACATCAGTCCTTCCAATGAACACCCAGGACTGATCTCCTTTAGGGTGGACTGGTTGGATCTCCTTGCAGAAAGTTGAGCACTGAATAATTGATGCTTTTGAACTGTGGTGTTGGAGAAGACTCTTGAGAGTCCCTTGGACTGCAAGGAGATCCAACCAGTCCATTCTGAAGGAGATCAGTCCTGGGATTTCTTTCGAAGGAATGATGCTAAAGCTGAAACTCCAGCACTTTGGCCACCTCATGCGAAGAGTTGACTCATTGGAAAAGACTCTGATGCTGGGAGGGATTGGGGGCAAGAGGAGAAGGGGACGACAGAGGATGAGATGGCTGGATGGCATCACTGACTCGATGGATGTGAGTCTCAGTGAACTCCGGGAGTTGGTGATGGACAGGGTGGCCTGGCGTGCTGCGATTCATGGGGTCACAAAGAGTCGGACACGACTGAGCGACTGATAAGATCTGATATATACATTTATTTAAATTCCATTTCATATTGACTTTTTCTGTATCCAGTCTCTTGTGTCTCACATAAACTCTAAAGTGGGAAACCCTGAAGCTCAGAACTTTCTTCCCAAAGATAATCTACTTCACCAAATATTAATGAACAAACAGAAATAAAGGACTTCCCTGGTGGTACAGTGAATAAGAATCTGCATGCCAATGCAGGGGAAACAGATATGATCCCTGGTCTGGGAAGATTCTACCTGCCTCGGAGCAACTAAGTCCATGGGCCACAACTACTGAGCCTGAGTGCCTAGAACCGGTGCTCCACAACAAGAGAAGTCACCTTAATGAGAAGCCTGCACATTGCAACTAAAGAGTGGCCCCGACTCTCCACAACTAGAGAAAGTCCACGCAGAGTGACGAAGACTCAGCACAGCCAAAAGTAAAAATGAAAAAATTTAAAAAATATTAATGAGCAATATTAAAGAGAAGGCTTATGTTGCATATCCCTCCAAAACAATGTAACACATTTTCATTACATATTTCTCTTCTTCACCAAAATTGCTCTTGGGTCACACAACCAACCAGATTCTCCTTTTCCACTTCTCCATGAGGTTCTCTGTTGCTTTATCTAGGAAAAGTTGGCCCCTTCATCTGGACTCACATTGCCCTTCCCCAACCTGATTTTTCTGTCTGCTGCCCATTTCATCAGGAACCCCTGTGGGGAACTGTATTTTTGTGTTTTTGCTCAGTCGTATCTGACTCTTTGCAACCCCATGGACTGTAGCCTGCCAGGCTCCTCTGTCTGTGGAATTTTCTAGGCAGGAATACCAGAGTAGGTAGCCATTTCCTACTCCAGGGTTCTCCCCAACCCAGGGATCAAACCTGCATCTCTTGCATCTCCTGCATTAGTATGCGGATTCTTTACCACTGCACCCCCTGGGAAGCTCAGGGGAGTTGTATATTCCTTGTCTATCACATATCACTCTTGTATCCTTACGTCCTTGACACCTAACAGAGGGCCTGCTAGGTAGTACATGCTCTATGGGCTAGCAAGAGAATGAATAAATGAAAGAACATTATACAAGAATCCATCTTCTTTTACGAAAGGGAAATTGAATCAAAGAATATTAAAGAGGCTGTGAAACAGTTGATAAGTGACCTCAGGTTCTCCTGCTTCCTTCACCCCCATTCACTGCCAGGACCAAGCACTTCCAGTAGTGGGCTGTCCATTAAAACCTGGAATGATTCTGACCTTCCTGTCTGTTCTGAAGATCAACATTACTCCAGAAGCCAATCTTGGATCACATAGAGAGCAAGTTTTTTCAACTGCTGATGCCTTTCTTTCATTCCCTACTGGGAAAAACTAATCAAACACATAAGGAAGCTTAAGAATATTCTGAGGAGATTTGATTGTTCACTGGTGGCCAGTTTCAAGAAATGCATGCTGATGAACACAAATCCCATTCCCACTGCCTCTCTGCGTGGGTTCCAGCCAGCCTGAGCAGGGACCTGGGCCTCATGGAGAATGGTCCAAGAAATGGCTGCAGGAAACAAGTCCTTGTTTTCTGCATTTATCAAAAAGAAAAAAAAAAGAAAATACAAATCCCAATCAGCTTTGGGATATTTTAGGAAGGCCTTTCCCTTTACCATTCTCATGGAGAAACCATAGCTAGCCTCGACTCTCAGCTTACGTGGCAATTCCTAGTACACTTTCTCCTGGGTTAGGAAGGCTGATCCTTTCCTCCTTCATCCTGTTCACTGGTCCATGGACTATTACTGTGTCTTCAACATGTATCATAATTACTGCTCTCCAGCTGCTGGATGCATGCCCACACAGACAATGAGTTTCTTAAGGCAGCATCACATGACATCGAGCATACAACCAGAAGTCAATCAATTTGGTGAAATACATAAACACAAATAGAAAACACAAGCAGGTGAATATTCCAGTTCTGATCTAAATACCTTTCTAACTAGATAAGCCAAGGTATATGAGTCTGTACAATAGATATAATCATCCCCTCATTGACTGCACAGGATGGTTGAGATCACTAGATGAGCCAATAGATACAAAAAGGCTTTCTAAAGGTAAGATGCCATACAATTGTAAAGAGATACTGTTGAAGAAAATCATACTCCATTTAATTTTGATAGCCTTAAAATCAGTCCAGGAACTGTTTTTTAAATACCATCCAACCTAAGTTTAACAATAAAAGAGTTGAAATGGGAAAAGAGATAAATGGATGCACTTAGAAGTGCAAATAACTTTTTTGAGCTGAGAAAAGAAACAAACAGCAGCATTTGTGATCTGTTAACCACAGTACAGAGGGAGACACCAAATTCATGATGGGAAAAGAGAGGATGGATAGCAAAAAGTTATGACATGATAGATGAGGAGAGGGTAGATAAGGGAGTTGGAAACACATAAAGATGGGCATAGCAGGAGGGGGCACACCCATGCCTAATGCAGACTGAGTAGATTAGGTGGTGATCTCACTTAACCCTTACACCTCCCCGTGAAGATAGTATTACAACCCCACCTGCAAAAGAGCAAAATTTAGAAATTTAGAGAGGGTAAGTAAGTAAGGTGAAGCTTGGGATTGTAAGCTCGAGAGGTCAAGATCATTTCCCTATGCCTGGGGAAATACCTGGAGTATTTCCCCTGAGATATACTTGGAATATATCCAAGTATATATATCCAAGATATACTTGGAAATACCTGGTGTAAATCCCCCGAGATATACTTCATGGATAAACGGGGGGAATGAAAGGAGCACAGCTGTCAAATGGCAAAGCCAGAATCTCAACCGTAGGCTGATTAGGCTTGAAGCTCTTTCCACTACCCATAATCAAGTTTATATTAAGAGCTAGAAATTTATAAAAGTTACAAGACCAGCAAAATTCAGAAAATGATGTAATTGTCCACATCTGTGAAATAGAATAATTAGCAACCACTGAATAAACATAAATACAAATATTAACACTATGTCTTAAAATCTCCTAACAGGAAAGAGCTTTAGTTACTCTGTATGGCAGGGTGGATACAGGTTAGTAGTGGGCGTTCTTCTGTTTAGTCATCATAACTAAATGTGAATGTGTTAATCTGCCTGGCTTAGATGTTAATTAGAGAAGAGTAGTTATCCCAGAGAAGTCTCACTCTAATAACAGCTGCCTATATCCAAAAAACCCAGATCTATTGATGCAAATGTTCGTGAAATAAAATGAATCTATTTAATTATACACATTAAGTTTTAGCAAATGTAAACACTACCACCATCATCAAGATACAGGATATTGATATCATCCCCAAATTCCCTTTATGATAGTTTTCGGTGAATCTCCTTTCTCTAACTTCCATTCGAGTAAATTACTGATTTGATTTCTGTCATTATAGAAATTCATATAAATGTAATCACACTGTATGTAGCGTTTGGCCTCTGACGTCTTGCACTCACCATACTAATTCTGAGATGCATCCAAATCATTACATATATCCATGCTTTAGTTCTTTTTAGGATGCTATTCCATTGTATGGACTTGTCACAATTTGCTTATTCACTCACCTGTTCAATTTGGGGTTATTGTAAATGAAGCTGTTATGAACATTTGTGTGTATGGACTATATGTTTTATATGACTCTGTGGACTTGTATGATTAAATGTTTTCATTTATTTTAGGTAAATATCTAGCCCTGGAATTTCCAGACCTAGGGCGATAATACATTTAACTTTACACGAAATTGATTGTTCTCCAAAGTGGCTATGCCGTTTTACCAGCCACCAATCTTGGGTGAGAGTTCTATATGCTCTGTATTGTTGTCAGCACTTAGCAGTGTCAGATTTCGGGGAAAAATTTCACCATGGTAGTAGGCACTCTCATTATAGTTTTAATGTACAATTCCCTGATGATGTTGGAAATCCGTTGTGGATTGAATTGTGTCCCCGAGAAAGAAATACTGATGTTCTTGCCCCTAATATTTGTGAACATGACCTTCTTCAGTAGTAGGGTCTTTGCAGATGTAATCAAGATAAGATGAAATCACACTGGTTTATAGTGGGCCCTAAATTCAATGGCTGGTGTCCTTAGAAGAAGGTAATGTCAATAGACACATGCACAAACAGAGGAGAATGCCATGTGAAGAGAGAGGCAGAAATGATGTATCTATAGACCGAAGAACTCAAAGGACTGCGAGCAACCAACAGAAGCTGGGAGAGTTGTGGAACAGATCCTTCCCTAGAGTCTTCACAAGGAGCATACCTCTAACGCGTCCTTGATTTTACAGACTTCTGGTTGCAGGCTTGTGAAAGAATAATTTATATTGTTTTAACAGAAATAATATCCAGGGTAAGACACTTGGGAAAGCTCTAGGAAACTAACACAGCATCTTCTGATGTGCTGATTGGCCAGTTGTATGTCTTCTTCTGTGAAGCAAATATTCAAATCCTTTGCTCAATTTTCCATTGAATTGTTTATCTCTTTGTTATTGAGTTGTATACACAATACACATGCACCTCTATACACACATACAGAATGCCAGGCATAAAATAGGTGTCCCTAAATAATAATATTGTTAGGTTTTTTCACACTTCATACAAATGCACACATTCTGGGTACCAGCCATTTGTATGCCATATATTCTATGAATATTTTCTCCCAATCTATGGATTGGCTTTTATTTTCTTAAAAGTGTCTTTCAAGAGCAAAAGATTTTAATTGTGGTGAATTAAAATTTGCCTGTTTTTCTTTTTTTCTGAGGGTGCTTTACTTTTTTTTTTTAATTTATTTTTAAATTTTATTTTATTTTTAAACTTTACGTAATTGTACTAGTTTTGCCAAATATCAAAATGAATCCGCCACAGGTATACATGTGTTCCCCATCCTGAACCCTCCTCCCTCCTCCCTCCCCATACCATCCCTCTGGATCGTCCCAGTGCACTAGCGTGTCCTAAAAATATTTACTAAAAGTTTATGAATATTTTTTTCTCCTAGAAGATTTCCTCCAGAAGTTTTAGAGTTTCAGCCTTTTCATTTGGGCCTATTATCCATTTCAACTGATTTTAATGAGCAGTGTGAGGTGAGGATCAAATACTTTTGTCTCCATATGAATATTCAGTTATTCTGCCACTGTTTGGTAAAATGACAGCCTTTACCTTGATTGAATTGTTTTAGCAATTCTGTTGAAAACAGATTGACCACATATATGCGGATCTATTTCTAGCATCTCTGTTCTGTTCACTAAATGATATGCTTACATCAACTCTATTCCGTGTTGATGACTGATCATACAGTCTTGAAATAAAATATTGTAAATCTTCCTATTTTGTGCATCTTCTCCAAGGCTGTTTTGGCTATGTTGCTTTTCTCAATTTTTTTTTATCAATTTTAGAATAGTCTCGTCAATTTTGAGGGGGAAAAGCTGGTTGTGATTTTAATTAGGATTGCACTTAATCAATGAGTCAGTTTAGGAAGAATGGACATATTAAAAATATCGATTTTCTAATCCAGAAACATGGTAAATCTCTTCATTTGTTTGAGTATTCTAAATGTTCTCTCAGCAACGTTTTGTAGTTTTCTCTGCATAAGCCTGGAAGGTTTGTAGTTAAACTTATTTCTGTGGTATTAAAAATCATGTCCTTGTTTATTGCCAATATATGGAAATACAATTAGTTTCTGTATATTGTTTTTATCTTGCAATCTTGCTAAACTAACCTCTTAGTTATAGTAGTTTTGTTGCAGATTCCTTTAGATTTTATACATCTATGGACATTAACGGTTTTACTTCTTTTTTCCAGTCTCTTGTCTTTTATTTTTCTTACTAGCTAGCACTTTTTAACTAACTAGCACTTTCAGTTCAATGTTGAATAGTAGTGATGAAAGCAATTCTGATCTTAGGGCATATGTCCAGCCTTTCACCATTAAGTAAGATATTAGTTGTAGTTTTTCATAAACGCCCTTTATTAGCTTGAGTATGTTCTCTTCTCTTGCTAGTTTGCTGGGAGGTTTTATATGAATGGGTGTTGACATTTGTTTAATGCTTCTTTTCTATATATAGAGATGATTATATGGTTTTCTTCTTTATTCTAATTCTGTTTGTATCATGAATTTCATTGACTAACTTTCAAATGATAAACCAGTTTTGTGTTGTGGAGATAAACTTCACTGAACCATATGGTATAATTACTGTTTTTTATGATTTGGTATCAGTAAAAGGCTGGTCTCCTCTAAATTCAGGAAGATTTTGTGTGGGAGTGGTATTATCTTCCTTAAAAGTTAGACAGAATTTTCTAGTGAGGTTATCTGGTTCTGGGGTTTTCTCTGGAGGAAAGTTTATTATGAATTCAATTTCTGTAATATATATTGGGTATGCAAGCTTCCATTTCTTTTTCTATGCTATGCTAAGTCACTTCAGTTGTGTCCGACTCTGTGCAACCCCGTAGACGGTAGCCCACCAGGCTCCCTCGTCCCTGGGATTATCCAGGCAAGAACACTGGAGTGAGTTGCCATTTCTTCTCCAGTGCATGAAAGTGAAAAGTGAAAGTGAAGTCGCTCAGTCATGTCCAACTCCTACCGACCCCATGGACTGCAGCCCACCAGGCTCCTGCGTCCATGGGATTTTCCAGGCAAGAGTACTGGAGTGGGGTGCCATTGCCTTCTCTGTTCTTCTTCTTCTATAAATTATGCTAATTTTTGTATTACAAGGAATTTGCCTATGTATCAAAATTTTTGAGTTTATTGACATAAAGCTATCCATAATATTGCTTTATTAACACTTTCATATATATAGCATTTATAGTGGTGCTTCTTTGCTGATTAACATGGAATTTGAGTCTTTCTCCTCTTTTCTCTTAATTAGTTTAATTAGATGTTTATTAAAGTCCTACTTTTTGGCATTTAGTTGATTTATAACATTAAATCATTTTCAGGTATATAGCATAGCAATACAATGCTTTTATATTTTATACTCCATTTAAAGTTATTACAAAATAATGGTATATTTTTTGCCCAATACTGTACAATATATACCTTTTTTTTTTTTTTTTTTGCTAAAAAAAGATACAGTAATCCAAAGAGTAAGGTACTGGCATAAAACAGACACACAGATCAATGGGACAGAATAGAGAGCCCAGAAACATACTTGCATACTTATGGTCCATTAATCTATGTCAAAGGAGGCAAGGATATACAATTGAGAAAAGACAGTCTCTTCAATAACCAGTAGTAAGAAAACTGGAGAGCTACACGTAAAAGAAATTAGAACATTCTCTAACACCATATACAAAAATAAACTCAAGATTTTTTTAATGTCATTTATTATTTCTTCTTGATCCATGAATTATTTAGGACATTCTACAATTAAAGATTGGTTTTAATCTATTTCTGCTGTGATTAGAAGATACAGAAACTCATTTTATGGCTCAGAATATTGTTTGTTTATTGTTAATATTGTTTATCTTGGTGAATGTCCATGAGCGCCTGGAAAGAACACGTGTTCTATTGTCATTGGGTATAGAGTTTTAGAAAATGTCAATTATTTCAAATTAGTTATTAGTGTTCATCAAAACTTCTGTATTGTTACTGACTTTGTGTGTGTGTTTGTATTTGTTTAATCAGTTACTGAGAGAGAAGCACTGTAATTTTCAAATTCAACTGCCATCTTGTTAATTATTCCTCTCAGTTTTCATTCATTTTTTGCTTCATGTGTTTTGAAGCTCTGTTATTAGATAACTAAACATTTAGGATTGTTTTATATTCTTGATCCTTTTATCATTATGAAGTTTTATCTATGGTAATACTTCTTGTCCTAAAGCCTACTTTGTCTAATATTAATATAGCTTCTCTATTTTTGTTATGACCTATGTAGTCCAATCTTTTACTTTTAAGCTATTTGTGTCTTTATACTGAAAATAGGTTTCTTATAGACAGCATGTAGCTAGGTTTTGTTTTTAACCCAGTGTGATATTCTCTGCCTTTCACATGCATGTTTATACTGGTTATATTTAATGTAGTTATCAACATGATGGGATTGAAGTCTACTGTCATGCTCTTGGTTCTTCATCTGTTCTTTGTTCTACTTTTTTTTGCTTTCCCCTGTAACTTTGCATTTTAAGTAACTTTGCATTTTATCTCTGCTATTGCCTTATTAGTAATATTTTTCAGTGTTTATTTGGTGACATTTATTTATTCATTTTGGTGAAGCTCTAGTTTACAATATACATCTTTAACTCATTACAGTCTAACTTCAGATAATAGTATACCATTTTACATATAATATAAGAACATTAGAACAGTATCCGTTTATGTTGACGTATGACAGTATTGTTGTCATACGTTTTAGTTGTATATATGTTGCGAACTTCAAAATACCTTGTTCTTTTAGCTTTATAGTTTTCTTATCTTTTAATGGAAAGATCACACTCGCCCCTCCCTCTTTTACCTCCTTTGTTCCCCCCTTCCTCCCTCTCCCCTTTCTCCCCCTTTTCCTGCCTTCCTTTCTTCTAGTAATACCCTCCAGCTGACGGAGAATCAGAATTAAAGACCAGAAGAGCCCCGCCTGCATTCAGTTTCCCTTCTGATAAGAAAAAATATGGGAACAAATAAAGAAAGAAGATATTTTAGATAATGAAAAATTTTATGGAGGAGAGAAAAGAGTGATGTGATCAGAGAGTGACTGAGGAGAGTACTTCTACATAGAGTCATCAGGCAAGTCCTCTCTGAGGAGCAAACAACTGAGTTAAGACCTGAACAAGAAGGATCCAAGACTAGAGACAGAGAGTGGAAAAGCATGTAGAGGTCTCAGCAACTGCAAAAGCTCTGAGATGAGAATGAGCACATTTATCACAGAAACTGTAATGTCAATGTGACAGGAGCAAAATGGAAGAAGGGATCAGTGGCACGAGATAAACTTGGAGAGACAGGGAGGTGGGGATAAATTCACATGGACCTTACAGGCCAAAGCTAAGGGTTATTTCAAGTGTGAAAAGCTGTCAGAGAAGTCTTAACTGTTTGTTTTTGTAAGCAGGGGAATGGTGATAAAATATGATTTCTGGTTTTTCAAAATCACTCCATTTATTTTAAAAAATTCTTAAGTGCTATAATATTAAAATTTGACTAATAAAATTTAAATTGAACTTCACCAAAATGTATTGAGTAGATACATATACCATGCATTTGAAAAACAAAAATAAAGCTTTTCCTGAATGCCTGAATCTCAAAATCATGTTGGGAAGCCAGATACCAGTCAAGTCACCATGCCTGTGTCCCCATTACTGAGCAGAGAAGAGGAAAATCTTCAGTGGGTTAAAAATAGATCCTAAGTCTGAAAACTTTCTACCCAGAGACAGTTTCCCCCCACACCCTCACTCTCTAGTTTATCTGTGGGAACTGTGCACTACCTCTCATCAAGAAGAGAGGTCTGATATATTGTAGAACACAAAGAACATAGCTAGTATTTTATAGTAACTATAATGGAATATAATCTTTAAAAATTGTGAATCACTATATTGCACATCAATAATGTACATAATATAGTACAACAACTATTCTTCAATAATAAAAAAAGAAAGTGATCAAAGAGATGGGCCCAATTTGACCGATTGGAGCAATTCAGCCAAGGATCATGAGGGGATATTGAAAGCACTGGGGGAATGGGAAATCCACACAGTCTCCAAGTATTATTCCACAGACTAAACAAATTACAAAGGGAAAAAAAATGTACCTTTACAAGGAAGAGATCTGGTGGTCACAACCTACCCAGAAGCTCACACTTAACCATCTCCAAGCAGGAGACAAACTGACAGTCTGGGTCTCTGATGTGATACAGTAGGAAGTATACACCATCCACATGCTATGCTGGCCAAAATGTTCCATGATTTTTCACCTGACGGTTCTGATTTCTCCACACTACTTACTGAAGGCTAATCCTGAGATAGAAAAATGATGTTTTAAGCTATAAAAGAAAAAAGTTACAACTAATTAAATGGATGTTAGCTTGAGGGATGGGCAGAGCTAGGTAATTCTTTGGAGGTCATGGTGGGAAACCATGGCTTTAAACCAAGTGACCTACTACAAGAACCAAAATTGGAATCAAAGGGACTCTGAACATCTGGAGTTTTCATCATTAAAGAGCTTTTCTCATGGCTCAGTTGGTAAAGAATCCACCTGCAATGTGGGAGACAGGTTTGATCCCTGGGTTGGGAAGGTCCCCTGGATAAGGGAGCAGCTACCCTCCTGCAGTATTCTGGCCTGGAGAATTCCATGGACTATACAGTCCATGGGGTCACAAAGAGTTGGACACGACTGACTTTCACTTTCATATATATATATATTTACAGACAGTACATATATTGCTGTTGTTCAGTCACTAAGTCATGTTCGACTCTTTGCGACCCCATGGACTGCAGCACACCAGGCTTCTCTGTACATCACTATCTCCCTGAGTTTGTTCAAACTCATGTACGTTGAGTCAGTGATGCCATACAACCATCTCATCCTCTGTGTTCCCCTTCTCCTCTTGCCCTCAATTTTTCCCAGCATCAGGATCTTTTCCAGTGAGTCAGCTCTTCCCATCAGGTGGCTACAGTATTGGAGCTTTAGCTTCAGCATCAGTCCTTCCAATGGATATTCAGGGTTGATTTCCTTTAGGATGGACTGGTTGGATCTCCTTGCAGTCCAAGGGGCTCTCAAGAGTCTTCTCCAGCACCACAGTTCAAAAGCATCAATTCTGTATAATAGGCTCCAGTTTCATCCACCTCATTAGAACTGATTCAAATGTGTTCTTTTTAATGGCTGCCTATTATACAGAGTGAAGTAAGCCAGAAAGAAAAACACCAATACAGTATACTAACGCATATATACAGAATTTAGAAAGATGGTAACAATAACCCTGTGTACGAGATAGCAAAAGAGACACTGATGTATAGAACAGTCTTGTGGACTCTGTGGGAGAGGGAGAGGGTGGGGAAATTTGGAAGAATGACATCGAAACATGTATAGTATCATGTATGAAACGAGTTGCCAGCCCAGGTTCGATGCATGATACTGGATGCTTGGGGCTGGTGCACTGGGATGACCCAGAGGGATGGTATGGGGAGGGAGGAGGGAGGAGGGTTCAGGATGGGGAACACATGTATACCTGTGGCAGATTCATTTCAATATTTGGCAAAACCACTACAATATTGTAAAGTTTAAAAAAAAAGCATCAATTCTTCAGCACTCAGCCTTCTTTATGGTCCAATTCTCACATCCATATTTGACTACTAGAAAAACCATAACTTTAACTAGACAGAACTTTGTTGGAAAAGTGAAGTCTTTGCTTTTTAATACACTGTCCAAGTTTGTCATAGCTATTCTTCCAAGGAGCAAGCTTCTTTTAATTTCATGGTTGCAGTCATTGTCCTCATAGATTTTGGAGCCCAAGAAAGTGAAATCTGACACTGTTTCTACATTTTTCCCCCATCTATTTGCCATGAAGTGATAGGACTGGATGCCATGATCTTAGTCTTTTGAATATTGAGTTTTAAGCCAGTTTTTTCACTCTCCTCTTTCACCTTCATCAAGATTCAAATGTATATATACATATATATATATTTATTCATTGTTTAAAAAAAACAAAAAAATTTGAAAACTTCAAAGTACAAAAAGGAAAAAAAATCCATGTTTTGAAAGGTATAAAAATTTCCCCATATTTTGAAAAATAGAAAAATGAAAAATTACCATATGCCCACTACCATCCACTTTTAACTTTCTGCACTCTTTCCCATCTTTTGTTCTATGCATATTTTATAAATGTTTCACATAATTTTACATTTTTGCTGCCTAATTATTAATTGACTTAAAACACAACCTCATGCTATAAGAATGTTATAGCTGAAAAATTTTTTATCATATAGTTATAACCATTCTCTATGATCAGAATTAAAACAAGGTGCTATATTTAGGCTATTTCCACATAAGCAATTTGAAGAGTCCAGTACTATAGCCAATGTCATGAAATGTGATGAAAGAACTCTCACACTTCACTGGGTATGAAGCATATCCAATAAAAGGCTGTATTTGAAGACACTTATTTTATGCCCATTGTTCTGTTAAGGGCTTTACACACACTCGATCTCTTTTTAAACCTAAAAAAAAAAAAAAAAAAGAACCTATGAAGTGAGGACATTTCCATTTTACAGAGGGAGAAACTGAGTCTCTAGAAAATAATCAGTTTGCCTAAATCATGCCATTGTGTAAATAGCAGAGGTGAGATTTAAACACAGGTCAGTATGATTTTTACCAGATTGTACATAATATAGGACAGCTATCAAGGTGAGTCTTTAGATCTGGTTAAAAGAATTGAGAAAAACTACCAGTAGATGTTTTGGTGCTGATTCAATTGGACAAAATTTTTTATTAAAAATAACAGATCGTTTGGTCCTTTGAAGATTTGGATCTTTACACTCCTGAGGTAGGTTTATGATCCAAACATCTTAATGGCACAGTTTTCACTATTATGTCAATATACAAATTCTGAGAGGTTTAAATAGACAACAGGTCTGAGAGGAAACCAACTAACTTTTAAGATATTTTCAATATTCCAGGAGTTTGAAAAATATTAACTCACAAATTCTACAAAGCAATTATAATTAAACCTATTTTGCAAATAAGAAAACATTTTCAATGTTAATTTAATTCATATCTCCTATAATGTAGGCTTTTTACCACCTTCGAGGTTATTAGTCTCACTGGTAGTCAAATATAATAGTATTTAGGTTAATTATTTATCTTTATGGGTAGATTATTTTTCTTTGGATTAGAATGTAAGGAGCTTGAAGGTAGAGAATGCATTTTAAAATCAGAGAATAAAATCTGAATCACTAAGTTCTAATAAACCTCATTATACTGGTCTCATATTTTATAGATGAAGAACATGAAAAGAGAGGGCAGATGACTTGGCCAAAGACACACAGCTTTATAAATCTTATTGCAGAGCTAGACATTCAAACCTGTGGCTTAAATCTTGACCCAGTCTTCCCTGTTATATATTGCTGTTTTATGATTTCTCATATCATCCTGAGTGCCTAGGTCTGTGCAGACACACTCAATCAATACATGCTTACAGAATCAAACTGGCTAATTTCCCTAGAGATTATGGTATCATTTATGCTAAGAGCATGCCATAACCCTATTTCTCAATTAGTCCTCAAATCTTCTAGGACCACTTAGCTGCCTGTCATCTAACATTAGTAAGTTGGCAAAGTTTTCTGTTTTTCTTTAAAAAAAAAAAAAAAAGATTAGGAAAAGAGTTAAGGACAACAGGTATTACCTTGGGTGCGTTTTAACCTTCCTTGGTAAGAAGGTCATGCTTTGGAGCTACACGCATCGAATGCCTAATGTCACATTGCTATTCAATATCGGCAGCTACAGCTTTCTTAATGACAGTGGTAATTGGGTGTATGTAACTAGGAGTCATTACAATAAATAGATTGATTTTAGTTTGCAGCTTGACCACCACCATCTGCAATGAGTTTAGAAACAACATAGGGGGAGGGGTAGCTCCCCGGACAATCAAATAAAACCATTTAGCATGAATGGTTGGAAACGACCAGTTTTCAATAAGTCGATCTGTGCACCATCTAAATGTTCTAGCAGCTGCATCTACAACTTTTTAATATCCCCTGCAAACTTTTCGGTAAGGCTAATATTCATTGTTCAGAAGGTATTTTATTTTTTTAATATTCATTTGCTTAATGTCAATACGTCAGACACTTGTACTAATATAGACACTATTAATAGCTAGTATTAATCAAACTAATAGCTACTATTAATAATAGCTATTTATAAGGGCTTATGTGCCAGTCACTGTGCTCTGTGCTTTCCCTGTTTTCTTTTAATTTAATCCTCAACACAATTCTATTGATACTATGATTATCCCTAATTTATAAATGAGGAGGTGGAGGCTTACTGAAACTAGCTTGCCAAAGGTCACTCAGGAAGATATAATAAAAGGTAACATGTTTTGAGTTATGATTCTATGCTTGACATTGCTTGACACCATTTAATTCTTTTAATAACTCTATGAAATAGGTTTATTATTATTATACCCATTTACAGATGATAAAACTGAACCCTGGAGTATGTAGGTTTATGAAGCTAGTAAGAGGCAGAATGAGGCTTCAAACTCAAACAGTCTGCTCCTAGAATCTGGCCTCTTCCAACACCATACCATGATACTTCTTCAAACTAGTGATTCTGGATTTAGACATAGCTTTGTCTGATATCAAAACCCCTACCTTAACCAGCACAGGGCATGACTTGAGTCTGGAGAAAGTGTGATAGATCAAACACCATTACTAGTTTTTTTCAATACCTAATGTTATGGCAACCCACTCCAGTATTCTTGCCTGGAGAATCCCATGGACAGAGGAAACTGGCAGGCTACTGTCCTTGGGGTCGCAAGGGTAGGACACGACTTAATTACTAAACCACCACCACCAATGTTCCACAATGGCACTGAAAAAAAATACATGAAATACTAAGGGATACATCTAACAAAATACGGCAAAATTTTAGCAGCAGATTATATGCTACTGTCATAAAAAGAACTAATGAGATAATTTAGAAAAGACTTAAGCAAATGGAAAGATAAACTACATTAGTGAGTGGGAAAACTCAGCATTACTAACATAACAATTATCCCCCAATTGATCTATAGATTCAATGCAATTTCAATCAAAATCCTACAAGGCACTTTAAAAAAGAAATTGACAGGCTAATTATAAAAATTATGTGAAAATATAAAGACCTAAAATGGCTAAAACTGTTTTGAGGAAAAAAGAACAAAATTGTAGGACCTACGACTACCTAAGACTTACTGTAAAACTATATTAATCATAGGAGGGTGGTATTGCTATAAGGATAGACAAATACATCAATGGTACAGAGTAGAGAGTCCAACAATAGGCTTGCACATATGTAGTCAATTGATTTTTTGACAAGGTGCAATGATAATTTAATGGATAAAGGATATTCTTTTCAGCAAATAGTGTTGAAACAATTAGATGTCCACATGCAAAGGAAAAAAAACTCACTCCATATACAAAAATTAATTCAAAATGAATCACAAGCCTAAACTAAAAATCTAGACTTGTAAAATTTCTAGGAAAAAAGCACAGGGGAAAATCTTTGTAATCTTGTGTTAAGGAAACAAAATGCTTATACAGCATAGAAAAAAGCATAAACCATAAAAGAAAAAAATTGATTTTATTGAACTTCATCAAAATTAAAACTTCAGCTCTTCAAAAAAAATTCTTAGGATTATAGAAGAACCACAGTGTGGGAGAAAATATTTGCAAAACACATATCTGTTAAAAGACTTTATCTGGAATATGTAAAGACTTCTTACAACTCACTAAAAAAAGAAGAGGACAACACAATTTCAAATATGTGAAGAGATTTAAATAGACACTTTATCAAAGAAGAGAGGTGAATGGCAAATAAGCACATTTATGAAAAGATTCTCAACATCATTTGTCACTAGGGAAATAAAAATTAAACCATAATTAGATACCACAAGAATACCTATTAGAATCGCTATGTTAACAACAGCAGCAAAATAAACAGATAGTAATACCCAGTGATGGAGAGAATACAGTGAACATATCGATATATTACAGGTGGTAAGCAAATGTTACAGTCACTTTGTAACCCAGTTTAGCAGTTTCTTATAAAAGTAAATATATACTTACCTGGTGATGTGATGCAATCGTCCTACTCCTAGGTATTTACCCAAAGGAAATGAAAACATGTTCACACAAAGACTTGTTCTCAAATATTTTTAGTTGCTTTATTCACAGAAGTCCCAAACTGAAAATAACACAAGTGTCCATAACTCGAGGCATGAGTAAAAGAATTAGGGACTTCCCTGGTGATCCAGTGTTTAAGAATCTGCCTTCCAATGCAGCACACAGGGGTTCAATCCCTGGTTGGGGAACCAAGATCCCACATGCCATGGGCACAGTCTGGAATTACTGAGCCACACGCTCTGGAGCCTGTGCACCATAACTAGAGAGAAGCTCACACACTGCAGTGACGATCCTGCATGCCACAACTAAGACCCAACACAGCCAAAAATAAATAAGTAAATGAATATTTAAAAAAATAATAACAAAAATACGGGCTTCCCTGGTGGCTCAGTGGTAAAGAATCTGCCTGCCACTGCTGGAGATAGGGTTCGATCTCTGATCCAGGAAGATCCCACATGCCATGGAGCAGCTAAGCCTGGCACCACAACAATTGTGCCTGTGCTCTAGTGCCTGGGAACCACAAGTACTGAGCCCACTTGAGTCAGCTACTGAAGTCCACATGCCCTGGAGCCCATGCTCCACAACGAGAGAAGCCACCACAATAAGAAGCCCGCACACGGCAATAAAAAGCCCTCACACGGCAATAAAAAGCCCTCACACGGCAATAAAGAGTAGCCCCCACTTGCCACGACTAGAGAAAAGCCAGGGCAGCAACGAACACCCAGCACAGCCAAAAATAAATAAAATTATTAAATATTATTGCATTATTTAAAAAATTAATAAAAATAAAAGTTTAAGGTACATTCATACAAGGAAATACCAGTCAGCAACAAAAAAGAGCAAGCTACCTGATAAAAAGGAGTGAACCACTGCAACGTGTAACAACATAGATCGTTTTAAAAGCATGATGCCAAGGCAAAAAAAGTCTGACATGAAGGGCGACCTGCTGTGTGAGTCCTTTACACCACACTCTACAAAAGGCAGACTAGAGGGAGAGAAACTGGATCAGCAGTTGCCAGGGACTGGAGGTAAGGGGGAGTACTGACCAGAAAGGAGTATGACGGAGCTTTCTGAGGAGATGAGAATATTCTGTGTGTTGATTTTGGTGCAAGCTGCATGTCCATACCTAGTTATTATAACTCTTCAAGCTTTATATCTAATAGGGCAAATTGCTTTCTGTACATTATACTCCAGTAAAGCTGACTGAAAACTTAACAGAACAGAATCACCTGTAGAGCCTGTTGAAGCATTGCTGTGCCTCACCCGGGGAGGTTCTGATTCTGCCTGAGGTCTGGGAAGTGGGAGGGGGCAGACTGCATTTCTAACCAATTGCCAGGTGAATCGAAGGTTACTGGTTGGAGAACCTACTTGGAGAAGCACCATCTGAACTGATATCAGGGGGAGGAGGTTCTGTACTCAGTCCCTGGAACAGGCTCTCTTGCTGTGGGCTATTTGCCCTTAAAACACATCAGTCCCCAGTGCTTATCATATGGGTCTTCTCCATTCAGCCAGTGACGGCCACTCATGGGTTCTGCCTGGGCTCCTTGAGGCTTTAGACCCATTACCTTGGGAGGGGAACAGCTTTCCCCACTATGCTGGTAAAAGGGAGTCCTGCAGATAACAGCATTAGAGGATATGGGGTCCTTATAGGCCCACCTCTAACGGCTATGGCTAGGGGGCGTGCCACAGTCTCATTGCTACTGGACCCCATGGTCTAGAGGACCCCTCGTCAAATGGAAACAGCTCATCAGAGAACTTGTCTCTCTGGCTCCTTCCATGATTCCCTGCATCTCCCCATCCATGTCTCTCTGCCCTATTTCCCTTTCCTATTTTCTTCTCTAAGGAGAGCATCTCTTTGTTACTATGGATGGACCTTGGCATCAGGCAGACCTAGTTTGAATGCCAATTCGGCTACTGATTGTGTGTGATTTGGGACAACTTGCTTCATCTTCTCTGAACCCGATTTTCCTAACTGAAAGGAGAATGATAAATGTTACCCGATAAGTATTCATGTGTATGTTAAAAGTATGTATAAAAAGGTGTCAATTGGGATTCTTCATTTTACCTTAGAAGTGGCAGCTAGGACCCAGGGCTGAGACAACAGAATCTCTATCTAAAAGCCACCATCAATAAATGAGGCTAGGGGCTTTCCTAGTGGTCCTCCTTGGTTAAGGTTAAGATTCCTCCTTGCAACGCAGAAAACACGGGTTCAATCCCTAGTCCCGGAAGGTTCCACATGCCATGGAGCATCTAAGCCTGCTTGCTGCAACTGCTGAAGCCTGTTCACCTAGAGCCCTGTTCCACAGCAAGAGAAACCACCATGAGAAGCCTGCACAGTGCAACTAGAGAACAGCCCCTCTCATCGCAACTAGAAACGGCCTGCTTGCAGCAACAAAGACCCAGTGCAGTCAAAAACATAATAATAAACTAACAAGTAAATATTTTTAACAAACAACAAATACGGCCTGTCACCTCCCTTAGAACTTATTAGGGAGCAACAAAACTGACTGTGCTGCCTCTCCCTCGCTCAAACTATTACTACCTTCTATTCTCCTTCATTTATAACAAAGCAAAACAAAATTCCCAGAGGAGATGCTGAGGAAGAGGCACTGGAGGACTTGGGAAGGTCGAGAACTTGGGGCAGAGGCTTGTCCTTCACCTGCCTGGCTACCACCTGGCTTCCCCCAGGGCAAGGGACGTGACAAGAAGATCCCCCGCAGGCTGGGGGCCTGCAGGGGAGAAAACCAGCAATCTCTCTTTAGATAGCTACCTATATAGCAGACTGGATGAGCTGCTTCTGTGCCCACGTGAGAAGACAGACAATAGAACTGGGGAAAATTGATGGGGAGAAAGAGGCGTGACTCTGAATCACCCCTGACTTCCCTGCTTAGATGTGGCAAGGATGAGGGATGTCCTGTAGGTCAAAGGTCATGGAAATTGGGTAGGCTTGAGCTGACTTGATTACCAGGAGGCAAGTGGTCCCCAAAGCAAGAGGCTTTGATGTGACCTGGTACAGTGTGCAGTGACAGAGGTCAAACAATGCTGTGTGTCTACTGCACTGGGGCCTCTCAAGAACCCCATATATACCCAGCATTTGGTTACGTGTCTTCCAGAAGGTGATGAGGGATATTGAGTCCACATGGAATCAGCTAAAAGCAACCAGCAGGGAAGGACAATTATCAGGAGCTGGTAAGAAAGTTATGTTGGCCCCACTGGCTCCAAACATCAGAGGAGATAAGCACTGTAAAGGAAAAGGGAGAAGCACCCCGGAACTAACCCCAAGCCTCTTTCCCACCACGACCCCTGAGCCACAGTTCTGGCCAGCACAGGGGAGGGGCAGACATACTAGCTGAACCAGTATGAGACCAGTGTTGTGTGTTGGGTGAACATTTAATACCAGAAAATGATTGGAAAATTACGGATTCTGCCCAATATAAGGAATGAGAAAAGGAGATTTTATGAGCCTGCTGCAAGCAGTGCATAAAGAAAAAAAATCAGTTTTATATATACCACCAAGTTTGGGTTCTTCAATAAACCAGTTATGTATCTATATGAAGCACCTGGTACACTACACGATGCAGCTAGTCACACATATGTGTATGCATGTATTTATAGTCTGGTAGATGAGCTATTAGGAAGAATGAATATAACAAGAGTAATTGTAAAGAGAAATATGGCATTTTTATATTACATAGCCCTGATCTGCATTCTTATGCACTTGCCCACATTCAGTAAATCTTTTTTATACAAAGTCCTCTGAGAAATACAGAGATTCATTAGGTAAATCTCTACTTTCAAGTAGCTTATAGCCTATTAGAGGTTATTAAAACATGAAACCATACAGAGAAGTATGATACAAGGCACTGAGTACCAAAGAGAGACCCCCAGCTTCTGGATTGCCCCTATGCTGCTGGCCCTATGATGGAATTTGGCATTATCTTACCTTGTTCCTCACAACAGCCCTTTCAGATGAGTCTTATGATCTGTTTACATATACCCTGCCCCCTTAGCCTTGCTATTCCTAGCTCTGTTTTTACCTGCTATCATTATTTGAACTCCTACCAGCTACTAGGCATGTCACATCCATTACGAAAATGTAAAAGGCTATGACTCTTTCATTGGAATGAAGAGAAAAGAGCCTATAGATTTTATTATCAGACAAACTAGAGTTCAAATCCTGGGTCTGAGAACTTGGACAGGTAATTTAACCTCTATGACCCTCAGTTTTCTTATAATAACACCTACCTTGCAGGGGATGATGAGAAATCAATGAGACAAGATATGTAAAGCACCTACCACAGTGCCCAGCAATTTGTTATCAACAAATACTCATTCTCCACCTCCTGAACATCCAGAGGGAAGCAGCTCATTGTGTGCATGAGACCTGGGCTTCCTCCCCTCATCTCCCCACCCTCCATCCTCCATGGATGCTCAGACACTCAGCTTAGGATGTGTGGTTGAAGACTCTCCCGTCCATCACCCAGGCTTGACTACTTTCGCAATCTCTGAGCACACTTACTATCTTAATCAACCTCCTCTTGTCAGGATTCACCTTTATTTCCTCCAAGGGCTACACTCTCTTCTCTAGAAGGGAATTTACGCTCACTTCAGGCATTCATTTCCCAACCTCTACTGTTAACAGTCACTGAGGCAAAGAATTAATTTTTGTAAAGGAATGTCTACTTTTCCTTGTCAATAAATTACACTGGGCAAGTCTCGGTGGCCTGGCTACCCCCTCCTTTGCAAACTTACTCGAGATGGACTTGAAAACCGGCTTATTTACCTCTGTCCCTACTGTCGTCTTCCCCTCTTCTCATCTTGGTTTTCCTTTATCAGTTTGCTTATGTCTCTTAAAATCATTCTAATCTCACCACGTTTGTAGACAGCTTGGACACTGGGCAGGTTCCTCTTATTTTCAATGATTTTCCCTTGTATTTCCCTTAGTTCTTGTCAGATGTGTGTATTTATTTTTATATCTTATTTATTGCTAGATAGCAGGCAAGCATTCCAGGCAGACATCCCTACATCCTTGAAGCCCTTCTCTATTTGTCCATTCATATCATCTCTTTACAGCTCTTCCATTAGGCAGATGCTAAGATGCTATTTGTTGAAAATTTTTTAGACTCCAATGTGGTGAAAATGAAGGTAGATTTTCTTTTTCTAGAAGCTCCCTAAAAGCAAATGGTCATGAGTCAATTTCATTAACTCATAGGTCAACTCTCCTTCCCCAGCTGAGGAGCCACTTTGCTGTAAGCTTTCTTAGGCACCTGGGTTAACAACTCTGCTCTTGACTCTCATTCGTGTTTTCCTTGCGATTCCTCTCACAACATGTTGGAATTCTTTTAGCATGTCTCTCCTCCAAAATATTGATACTTGTCTAGAAAGCAGGGACGATCTCTTTTTCCTTCTGTACTCTTAGCTTCCAGCACAGTGCCTCTGCCCATAATCAGTGCTCAATGAGTATTTTTAGACAATTGATTTCTTTGAAGATAATATGTTGCCAACTGGCCAGAATCCCAGTTTGGGAATTTCCTAGCTGAACCATTAAGCTCCTGATCTTCAATTTCATCATCTGTAGAATGCATATACATTGCAGTGTTGAATAGGATTTTATAGATCACAAAGATAAACTTCATAGATGAGGAACCTCAGGCTCCAAGTGGGAAGAGTCTTACCTAGAGTTAGCTTTTAGGTCCACCATCTGGCCTGAGTGGTATTTCAGAGGGATTTGCTGATGGAGTCATGAAGTAAGTCTACTGATCTAAATACAATTGTCTAGGTCACAGCCCCAAGGCAGAGAAAAGGGTGCAAAGCTTCAAGTAGGCAGAGAAAGTAAATGAATAGGATATACTTTCTAGATCAGGATTTGGGAGTCCTCAGGTTTGTGGAAAATTGTCTCTAGGACCTTTCTTTGGAAACTTGGATATAAGGAACTAGAAATGAATGCTGCCTCATAGGAATGGCTGGGGGTCAGTAAGATAAATTTTTCATGATGTACTGAGTTCCTCAAAGAAGATATCATAAGAATGTTGAACCTGATAACATTTCACAAGGAATGAACATGCGGATGAATAGAAGGCCTGGAAGAAGAGAAAAGTGGGCTTTGAGTGGCAAGGCCAGCAAACACAGTGGCCATAATTTGCTCTGGTACTGCATTGTCAATGGCACGGAGGAATTTCCAAGAAGTCTCAGCCACACCAGTCCTTTGGTCAGCATTGACCAAGGCTGCAGAGAGGCAGGGAGTTAGAACAGGAAGACAGTGTAGACTGCTGGCTGTTGGACTTTGTGTTGGACTTTGAAGTTGGGAAAACTAGGGATTAAGTCCTGCCCTGACTACTAGCTCCCTACGTATACTCACACAAGTTTCACTAAGCCTCAAAACCTCAGATTCCTTTTCTATAAAACAATGATGGTGAAACCAGCTTCTAAGATTGTGAGGATTCAGTGAGATAATGGTCGTGAATCACAAGGCATTCACCAAGAAGGCTCAGTCCCCAAAGGAGGTGGCCTCTGGAAAGAGCCTCTCAAGCCCTCTGCATGTTCCATGATCAGCAGTCCATTTCTGAATCCACAGAGTGTTGCCTTGTTGAGAGGGCTCAGCATCTGTCTTGGTGTCCTCATTAGTTTTGGATGCCTTGAGAAGACTGGGGCCCAGCCTCAATTTTGGTGATAGGCTGGGGTCCTGATACCCCTCACTGACTTGGCTCCATAGTGCTAGATCCTCCCTTAACCATAAACCCTACCTCTGACCTGAAAGAGAGCAGTCACTGTATTCCAAAAGTAAGATGGGTCCCCTTGGATGGACTAAATCCTAGCTTCTCTCATCCCCAGGAACCTGGAATTTTGGCGGCTTGTTGTTACTCTCACAATCCAACTTTTTTTGTTAACATTAGCAAAGAAGAAGGAGATCAAAACTGTCTAGGAAAGTAGCAGACAGATCCTCATTACCAACAGGGTAAAGTCCAAACTCCTTACATGGGCACCAGGCCCATAATGATCTGGCTTCTCTCTGTCTCCCTGGCACCAGCTGCTCCAATGTGTTCTTCAGTTTCTGTATTTTACCCATGTCGTACCACTCCTTGTTTTCTGACAGTGCCGTGTTTTTTCAGACCTCTCTACTGGAGTGCATGCTCTTCTCTCTCCTCAGGATACTCTACATTTTCACCAGGCAAAACCACTATCATTCTATAAGCTGCAGCCTTGCCACTACGTTCTCTTCAAAGCCTTCCCTGACCCTTTTGGGTAGACCAGGGCATTCCTTTCCATATGCCTCCACTGTATCTGAGCATATATGTTGTATATAACACCATATTGAGTTACTATTTTAGTCTCTGCATGTGTCATTTCCCAATCTTCTCTCTCCTCCCAGATTGTAAGTCCTTGGAGAACAGTGACTATGCTTTATTTATCTCTGTATCTCCAGCACACAGCACAGTATCTGGCTCCTACTAGGTGCTCAAAAGTCTTAAATGATTTGATGAATAAAATTAATTTCTACAGCACGGTTCTCACCTAGACCTGGTTTTCTCTCAGCATGACTTGTGGCTGTAGATACCTGAATTATGGCAAGTAATGTTCAAGCAGAAATCGGGATCTTAGGGGACCACAGGCACTTGACCTAATAATGGTCCTCACAGGAAGACTATGGTGTTTGCTGGAGCATGTAGCACCAGGATGTAACCATCCATCCATCCAGTCAGCTGAATCAACCCTAATGGTAAATGGAATGACCCATATCATAGCCTTACCCTCTCCCATCCATCAGAATTATTGATTAAGGTGGCAGTGCTAACATGTGCTTTAAAGAACACAGATGATACGGGAGACTACTGACAAAAATGGTTCCATGGTCAAATAAGGTAGGAAATGCAACACATTTTTCTCCCTCTAGGAGTCATAAACCTTATTTGTCACATCAAAGGTTCAGAGGAAAATTGTGGATAAAGACATCTATTTAATTTGTTAGGCTAGTGCCTTCCAAACTTATCTTACCATTAGAAATCATTTTCCCTGTTATACCTATTTACATCCCAGGGAGCTAATATTCTACACAACAGGCTTTGGGAAATGCTGGATTAAGAAATTTCCCTAGATGTAGGGGAGCATCTTCAAGGAGAGGGGTTTCTAGGCAAAGGAGGATAGAAATAGATACACAGGTAGAGAACAGGTCATGGAAGGCTATGAAATACCAAAGTATATTTATTATAAATTACTCCTATGTTTTCCTCATTTTAAAAACTCTGGTATTGCAGAGTCCTAAACAAATATTCTGAATGAATTTTCCCCTTACACACAGCCTGAATGAATTTTTATTTTATTCTTTAAAATGTAACCACTCATGAAACATAAGGCTTGGCTATATATATATAACACATATATGTATTTCAACAAATGATATAGAGAGGGAAATGCTGGTTTCAGATTAAGAAAATAAAATCGAATCCTTCCTTACGATTTACAGCTGTAATCCTGGGAAGATAATTTGCCTTCTCTAATCCTCAGTGTCTTAGTGAATATAATGGGAAAAAGCTTATGCCCCGTCAAAGTCACAGAATCCAATGTCATTGATACATGCTGCTGCTGCTGCTGCTAAGTCGCTTCAGTCGTGTCTGACTCTGTGCGACCCCACAGACGGCAGCCCACCAGGCCCCGCTGTCCCTGGGATTCTCCAGGCAAGAACACTGTAGTGGGTTGCCATTTCCTCCTCCAATGCATGAAAGTGAAAAGTAAAAGTGAAGTCGCTCAGTCGTGTCTGACTCTTAGAGACCCCATGGACTGCAGCCCACCAGGCTCCTCACTGATACATAAGGTGCTTTAAAACTAAAAAGAGCTATATAAAATCAGAAATCATGACACATACATACGCTTGTGGCCAATTTAACTTACTCCAGAACTCATGTGTACAGACAGAAGGTACTTTATTATTTTCTAAGCCTAATCTGGGTTTCCCCTCAAACTCTTCTATGATGGTTGGGAGGGAAAATACAATCTAAGTGAAAGTAAATGCCCAATTCTGTTTAAATTCATCCAGACTCAATAATTTAAGATCTTTTTAAGGTGGTACCCAGTGTCTCTGGTTAAAAAACTAGTAATAATGTTCCACTGGGGTCACGGTTCTCCCTTCTTGGTCCTCCCGCAGTGTAAGGTCCAGAGGTGTTGGGTAGGCCTGAGAATCTTTTGAGAGGGCAAAGGGGAGCCAGAATGGTTGGTGGAGCATCCCTTGCCTGTTTTGGTCTCTGGGGCCATGACTCTTGACCTCTTGGTTCTACTGGCCCTCCTATCCCTGTGAGTTGTATGAGTCATAGCCTGGTCTCTCCCTCAGCTTGGACTAAAACCTGGTTGCTCTGTCCTTGGTTTCCACTGGCTGCAGACTCCCGAGTCTCTGTCATTCCCTGCATCCTGTCCACCAATCATTTCTTCTCCTCCCAACCTGTATGGGGTTCATTATCTGTCGAGCTCAGCATTCTGGCTCCCCCTTCTGCATCTCTCTGCCTGAACACATTAGACTCCACTACAGAGTCATGTGGGGCAGCCCCAAAGGTTTTCTCTTTCTAGAGTCCTAACAATGAACTGGAATAAAGTGCTTTGGCCTTCAATATTACCCAGGATGTCCACAGCAGTTCCAGCTTTGGGTTGGAGAGAAGAATGTCAGAACCCATCTGCCCCACCGAGTTTCTCTTGTTCTTCCTTTCAAACAGCCCTCCAGGTTAGAGAAAGGCTCTCCTTTAATTCTCCTGAGTTAAATCCTCTTCCCAATAGTAGCTACTCCTTTGCTTTTCCTATCAGATACTCAGAACTGGCTCCACAAGAATCAGCCCTAGGTAGGTTAAAGGGGGAGAATTAAGACATGTAGGAACTTCTCACTGAAGACAACAGTCTGGTCAGCAAGCCTATTGTCTTGATGTATAATCCTCCTTAGCAAATCAGGAACTTCATACTATCTTCCCTCTTCTCTTCACATTCTAACACATTTCATCTAATCTCAGTGCAAACAAATGTATGTCTTAGCCACTTAGGAAACCCTATCCTTTCCTTTATTTAGTTGGAAGCCTTAAAATATTTTTAACTTTATGTAAAAGCAACTTACAGACACCACAAAATGATGAAACCTAGAGATACCTGATTCTTATTTCCGTGATAGTAATCATTCTTTACATGTATCAAAAGACTACAGTTTACAAACTATAGAAAAAGAACATGGGAAAGAGTGCTTTGATCAAGTCAATAACATACAATAACAATTTGTGTGGCCTAGGATTAGTTTCTGAACTCCTCTGACTCTTAGTTTCCTTACCTGAATGGGGACTAAAGATCCCTATAATGTAGCGTGGGATAACATTTCATGAAGATTAAATGTGACTTGTTCATATAGAAAACTATAAAAAGTCATAAACATGATAATTATTATTCTCTAATTAGAGGCTTGGAGAAGACTATGATAACTATGGCCATCATTTTAATGTGCTTAGCATGCACCAAAAAGTCTGGTGAAGGCTTAAGGTAGATTAATTTATTCAATTCTAGCAATACCATATGAAACAATTATTAGTAGTAGTAGTAATAGTATTTTAATATTCTTTATTTATTTGGCTGCACCAGGTTTAGTTGAGGCTCATGGGATCTTTGATCTTCTGTGGGATCTTTAGTTTCAGCATGTGAACCCTTAGCAGTGGGATGTGGGATCTAGCTCCCTGACCAGTGATCAATCTGGAGCTCCCTACACTGGGAGTACAGAGTCTTAGCCACTGGACTGCCAGGGATGTCTCTGCAATTACTATTATTATTATTCCCATTTTTCAGATGAGGAAATCAAGACGTGGGGAGAGTAAATAACTGGCCTGAAGGCATTCAGCAATGAACAATAAACCCAGTATTCAAACCCATATGGCTTGCCTTCAAGCTCTTAACAACCATGCTGTAGGGCCTTCTGCTCTGTCTGGAAGGCCAAGGACACAATGATGGTGATATTCATATCAATGCCGAGGAAAATAAAGCAGAGAACTGAGGGAACTTGGGCAAAATCACACAGCAAGTTAAGGGCAAAGCTGAGTGAAGGATGTGTGCTAAGTCGTTCCAGTCGTGTCCAACTCTTAGCAAGCCTATGGACCATAGCCCGCCTGGCTCCTCTGTCCATGTAATTCTCCAGGCTAGAATACTGGAGTGGGTTACCATGCCCTCCTTCAAGGGATCTTCCTGACCCAAAGATCGAACTGGCTCTCTTATGTCTCCTGTATTGTCAGGTGGGTTCTTTACCACTAGCGCCAATAGGGTGGGTGATTTCTCATCTGTACGGATCTTTCTAACCACATCTGGCTGCTTGATTCGACAGGGATCAGGGAGCTAAAGACAGATAGCCTTGGGCATTTTGTCCTCTAGGCTTACTCTGCCCAAGAAGTCTTCTCAGAAGTCTCAAGGTCCAGAGGAGAGAGCGATGCAAACACTTCACACCCCCCCCGCTCCAGTGTGCCAATTCAGCTCGAATTAGTCTTGTTAAAGGAAGCTGGCCCTTTCGTGTCATGGCACATTACATTTATGTGGTCTCACCTCTCTCTGCTGTAAAATGAGGTAACTAATTCATGTTAGCAGCTTTCCCCTTTCTGCCTAAAACGTGTCCTCTGATGACGATAATGCAGGGAGATGGGAAATGTTTTAATGTGATCGCTCCTTCACTGTGGATTAGGATACATTCAAAGCAGCATTTCGTCCATGCCTGGGCTCACTTTCAAGATTGTCTGTGTGGATTAGGGAACAGGATGGTTTTGCAATGCTAAATAAGGTATTTTATGTTCCTCCTGTTATCATTGGGTTTGACAGAAAGGGGAAATTTAACTTCGGGGGAAGGAATTACATATGCCTATACACATTCGTGCACATAATGGAACGTTTATTTTTGTCAGTGGAAGAAGCTCTTCTCAGAAGGTCACCAGCTGTTAGGCAAGAAAATAGTAAATGTAATATCATGGTTAAGAGGATGAGCTTTCCCATCCTTCAGGCCTGAGCTCATGTTCTGGATCTACCATGTCCCAGCTGTGTGACCTTGGGCCAGTTATGTAACCTCTCTGTTAAGGAGCTTCCTTGACTACAAAGTGAAGAAACATTTTCCTCATTGGGTCTTTGTAAGGATAAGATGAGACTGAATGAATGGAAAGTCCTTGGCCCAGTGAAGCAAGTTAGGGAGAGCAGTTTTCAGAACATAGAGCGAGGCATTTTCCCAGTGTCTGCAGACCCTGCAGCTCCTCTGTTCTACAGAAGGCGGGCTGCTGTCCTAACGCCATCTTCCCAGAGCCTTCTGGTTCTCCTCAGGCCTTTTCATCAGATGTGAAGTAAGTTCACAAACTTTTAAAAGGAGTATAACTCTTTAGGAATGTGAGTTAAAAACCTGGGAAGACCCAGTTTGGGAATGATAAATTGAGAGGTTTGTGCTGTAACACGGAAGTTACCAGGGCCATGACCCATGCCCTCAGAGGGCTTTCAAGGTCAAACTGAACAATCTTGATTTTAGGCAATATAGAGCCATTGAGGGTTTGGGAAGAAGAAAAGTAGGCTTTTTGGAATCTTTCAGGAAGATTAAGCTGGCTCTTGAGTAGACTTTAGATCTGGACCAGGGTTAGCAAGGAGAAGGCAATGGCACCCCACTCCAGTACTCTTGCCTGGAAAATCCCATGGACGGAGGAGCCTGGTGGGCTGCAGTCCATGGGGTCACTAGGAGTAGGACCCGACTAAGCGACTTCACTTTCACTTTTTACTTTCATGCATTGGAGAAGGAAATGGCAACCCACTCCAGTGTTCTTGCCTGGAGAACCCCAGAGACAGGGGAGCCTGGTAGGCTGCCGTCTATTGGGTCGCACAGAGTTGGACACGACTGAAGCAACTTAGCAGCAGCAGCAGCAGCAGGGTTAGCAAACTTCAGCCCACAGGCCAAATCCAGCTGGCTGGCTGCTTAGTCTGAAAGCTAAAAATGATTTTCACATTTTTATTATTTTTAAATTAATATTTTAAAATTGAGGCATGTTATCTCTTGTGTCATGTATACAACAGAATGACTCCATTATTTCGATATATTGAGAAATGGTCAGAACCTAGCTGACATGTCATAATACATAGCTACACAATACTGCTGTCTTAATATAATGAGAACTTCTAAGATTTACTCTCTTAGCAATCTTCACATATGTAGTCCAGTAACACTAACTACAGTTGCCACACTGTACATTGCATCCCCATGTCTTGTTTATTTTATGACTGGAAGTTTGTACTTTTTGATTCCCTCTACTCACTTCATCCATTCAGTTTTAACATTTTTAGGTGGTTGGGGAAAAAACCAAAACAATAGTGGTCCATGATATGCAAAAATTATATAAAATTAAAATTTCAGATTTCATAAAGTTTTATTGGAACACAGCCATATTTGTTTACTTATTGTCTGTGGCTACTTTTTCTTTTCAGGTTTTTTTTTCCTTTTTTTTTTTTCTAATTTTATTTTATTTTTAAACTTTACATAATTGTATTAGTTTTGCCAAATATCAAAATGAATCCGCCACAGGTATACATGTGTTCCCCATCTCGAACCCTCCTCCCTCCTCCCTCCCCATACCATCCCTCTGGGCCGTCCCAGTGCACCAGCCCCAAGCATCCAGCATCGTGCATCGAACCTGGACTGGCAACTCGTTTCCTACATGATATTTTACATGTTTCATTGCCATTCTCCCAAATCTTCCCATCCTCTCCCTCTCCCACAGAGTCCATAAGACTGTTCTATACATCAGTGTCTCTTTTGCTGTCTCGTACACCGGGTTATTGTTACCATCTTTCTAAATTCCATATATATGCGTTAGTATACTGTATTTATGTTTTTCCTTCTGGCTTGTGGCTACTTTTTCTACAATGGCAGAATCAAGTAGTTACAAAAGAGACCTTAGGCATGAAAAGCCTAAAACACTTGGTATCTGATCTTTTACAGATAATGTTTGCTGGTCCCTGGACAGGAGAGTGATTGAACAGTAGATAGGAGCTAGATGGGGATGCTAATACTAATATTGAAGAATTGATGCTTTTGAAATGTGGTGCTGGATAAGACTCATGAAAGTCCCCTGGACGGCAAGGAGATCAAACCAGTCAATCCTAAAGGAAATCAGTCCTGAATATTCATTGGAAGGACTGATGATGAAGCAGAAACTCCAATACTTAGGCCACCTGATGCAAAGATCTGACTCATGGAAAAGACCCTGATACTGGGAAAGATTGAAGGCAGGAGGGGAAGCAGACGACAGAGGATGAGATAGTTGGATGGCATTACCGACTTGATGGACATGAGTTTGAGCAAGCTTTGGGAATTGCTGATGGACAGACAGGGAAGCCTGGTGTGCTGCAGTTTGCAACCATGGGTTTGCAAAGAGTCAGACATGACTGAGTGACTGAACTGAACTGACTGAATACTAACGTAAAACTACCATCAATTATGGATTTACTATCTGACATGTATTTTATTTATATACACATGTTTAACACTCAGGACAAGCCTATGCCAGCATCTAAGTAACTTGACCAAGGTTATTTAGGGAGGACAATCAGAGGCATAATCTGAGCTCCTATCAATAGACCAGAGGGTCTGAGTATTTAATCATAATGTACACTGCCTTTAACAGTCAGTGTGAGAGATGATGAGGAACAGAAAGGGAAGAATCCAAGAGATATGTTAGAGACACGATCAACAGTACTCAGAGGCTTTTTGAATTTCAAGCATCAGGATAAAGTTAGAGAAGAAAATACCCCAAAGTCTAGATGCCTGGGACCAGTTGGCACTCCACATTGCTTGCAAGGGTCCAAGTTTGAGCATTCTCAGTAAAATCTCAGCTTCACATGAACTCTGCTTGTTAATATGCTTCCATCGCTCTTGATCTGGTAATTGTGCCACTTGAGCTCCCAAGCACTAAAATTAAATCTGGAAATTTGTCATACACCTTCCCCATGTGATGGTAACACAGAAGGTGGAAGCTCCAACAGTCAAAATGAATTACTCAGCAAGTTCATTTGTCACCAGGAGGTAATTGGGATTTAAGCTACAGTCTCAGAAAGAAATATATCATATCGCATGATCACTTGCTTTAATGGTAGCCTATGCCTAATTTTCATCCCCACCCAACCCCTTCTCATCAGACCCAGAGACCTGCTAGTAGCATAATTTGACTTTTTTTCCTGCTGCCCCCTGAAATATCAAGCATCAGCCGAGAGAAGAAGTACACTTAAAGTAGGACAATGGATGTAACGGCTGTAGCTTGGGATCGGCTGGTATTAGGGAATTTTACAAATTCATTTATTTATTCACTTATCCATCCACAGACAAGCATTTACTGAGAAACTTTTCTATGCCAGGCCTGAAATTGATGCTAGAAGTCCAAAGGAGAATAAACCATTTCCTTACAGATAAAGTGCTGATTCCAGCATATGATTTTAAATAGGCTCAGAAGATCCCATATGTATCTTCAAAACACAACCCCTCACTCCTTCTATCACTAACACATGGCATTCCTCTTCACCTTTTACTCACTTATGTCTGAATATGCTGCCAATTTTTGCATGAGTAAATCTATAAGAAAATATCAGACTGGACTGTAAGGAATGGAGAGAGCAAAGACACGTGCATTTATTCCTGCTCTGATATGAATTGTTGAGAGACCTTGAACAAATTCCTTGTCTTATCTAGACATTTGGTTTCTTATCTGTAAGATGATGGACTGGGTTAGCCATAGCTATGTATAGAAAATGAAGGTGAAATACTTGCCGAATTGGGGAGGGATTGGGAGAGGGGTTGGAGACACAGAGCCTCCCCCTCGCCCATCTTTCCTTCTCACAAAGGGGAAATTCACAAACCCTGTGGAATATAGTGTAGTGTCATGAAAAAGATGGAAAGTATATTTATATTTGTGGCTCAGAGGGTAAAGCATCTGCCTGCAATGTGGGAGACCTGGGTTCGATCCCTGGGTGGGGAAGACTCCCCTGGAGAAGGAAATGGCAACCCACTCCAGTATTCTTGCCTGGAAACCCCATGGATGGAGAAGCCTTGTTGGGCTACAGTCCATGGACTCGCAAAGAGTCGGACACGACTGAGCCACTTCACTTTCACTTTAAGGGAAGGAAATTGGATAAAATCATTCACAGCTGCGTCTTCCCCTTTAACTATGCTAAGCTTCTGCAGTAGACAAGACATTACTTGGGTGAAGCTGTGTCTGAGGAATCCAGGAGGTGTCCTTCATCCTCAGAACGGGGGTCTGGGGAATATACCAAGAGAAAGAGCATTTCCTGCTTGTCCCAAGTAGAAACTGTTGTGGTGCAGACCTTTCTGGTTCAGATAATGATTTGAGTTGATTCCTTGAACTCACTCTTGAACAAGCTGGGGAGATTTGGTTTCTATCAGATATCAGGCCACAGTGTGAAAAGAGTAAACATCTTAACATTGGAATACTTACTGAAAGATACACCCATCCCCGAGGAGAAGTCTCCAACTTGGAGTGCATCTTTCTTTGCTTGGCATTTAACAGTAGGAGGACAGACAGGGCAGGTGAGTGAGGCTGTACCTTATTTTATTATTGTTCTATTTTTTAAAAATTATTTTATATTGAAGTATAGTTGATTCATAATATTGTAGTAGTTTTAGGTGTGTTAGTAGTATTTAGGTGTATTGTAGTAGATTTCGGTGAATCGCAAAGTGATTCAGTTAATACATGTGTCTATTCTTTTTCAAATTATTTTCCCATTTAGGTTATTACTGAACATTAAGTAGAATTCCCTGTCCTATATGGTGGGTCCTTGCTAATTATCTATTTTAGATACAGTAGTTTGTATATGCTAAAGACCAATAAATAGACATCTCTACTTCTAAAATAGGTCCTCTCTAACCCTGAATGTCAGTTCATTTCCCATTACAGATGGGGTTTTCTGGAGGAAAATGAAGAGAATACAGTTAAGGCATAAGATTTTAAACAGAGATCAAGAGCTAAAAAGAAAGGGGAGAGAGCAGGATTGGCCAGGTCATGCAAGCAAGAGAACCAGGCATATAAAGGCCGGGTTATTGGGCCTGATTCAGGACTACCTTGGCAGACAATATTCACTTGAGATCTCCTGCTGGGATGGACAGGGTTCACTGAGGCAGGAGCTCACAGCTGGAGGCTGCCTACCCACCTCACTCCACACAGCCAGGAAGGACATCGTTCCTTAAAGGAATGTCTAAGTTGCCCACCACCAAATCCAACAAGAAATTGATGGCATTGATGCATGGTGGAGGAGAGTGTAGAGAAGGTACAATTTACAAGGGTGCTACACTATTTCTTATAAATTGTAATGAATTGCACTCATAAACCTCAAGGACAGAAGTAAGGTGGCAGGTGGTCAAACCTAGAGAAAGGATTGCAGCAATGGCTGTAGTAACTCTACGACTGAGCTGGGGACTAAGGGTAATGAACATGTCACATTTCAACCTGTTGCCTAAGAAGCATTTCAGTTCTGTTGCTCAGTCGTGTCCGACTCTTTGCAATCCCATGAACTGCAGCACACCAGGCTTCCCTGTCCATCACCAATTCCCAGAGTTTACCCAAACTGTTATTGAATCAGTGATGCCATCCAACCATCTCATCCTCTGTCGTCCCCTCCTGCTCTTGCCCTCAATCTTTCCCAGCATCAGAGTCTTTTCAAATGAGTCAGCTCTTCACATCAGGTGGCCAAAGTATAGGAGTTATAGCTTCAAGATCAGTCCTTCCAATGAACATCCAGGACTGATCTCCTTTAGGATGGATTGGTTGGATCTCCTTGAAGTCCAAGGGACTATCAAGAGTCTTCTCCAACACCACAGTTCAAAAGCATCAATTCTTCAGTGCTCAGCTTTCTCTATAGTCTAACTCTCACATCCATACATGACTACCGGAAAAACCATAGCCTTAACTAGATGGACCTTTGTTGACAAAGTAATGTCTCCGCTTTTCAATATGCTCTCTAGGTTGGTCATAACTTTCCTTCCAAGGAGTAAGCGTCTTTTAATTTCATGGCTGCAATCACCATCTGCAGTGATTTTGGAGCCCCAAAAATAAAGTCAGCCACTGTTTCCACTGTTTCATCATCTATTTGCCATGAAGTGATGGGATCGGATGCCGTGATCTTAGTTTTCTGAATGTTGAGCTTTAAGCCAACTTTTCCACTCTCCTCTTTCACTTTCATCAAGAGGCTCTTTAGTTTTTCTTCACTTTCTGCCATAAGGGTGGTGTCATCTGCATATTTCAGGTTATTGATATTTCTCCCAGAAATCTTGATTCCAGCTTGTGCTTCTTCCAGCTCAGTGTTTCTCATGATGTACTCTGCATGTAAGTTAAATAAGCAGAGAGCTGGGGAAATAAAGGTTCTGACATCTTTCTCTTACTTTCCTTTGCCCTGCTCTGGCTATCAGTAGGGAAACCAGACAGAAGCCAGAGGAGCCACTGTTCGTTGAATGCAATCTTCCTGATACAGAGCAGCAGAAAAGGGCAGACTACAGATCTAGAGGGGCAAGCAACAAATAACCAGCACTCTCTGATACCAGATCTAGGAGCTAAAATGTTGTTAATGATCTGGGAAGATCAAGATCATGGTGACAGAGTCTGGGCAAAATTAAGAGCCCACAGTGAAATTCTGTAACCCCTTCAGTGACAGATTTAGTGCATTAGACTTGGTCCCTGACTTGGAAAAGGCTACAGAAAAAAAAAAAAAAAGGGTATATGGGTCTCTACTTGGTTTGGCTCTATTTCTTGAGGCAGGGTACTCTACCCACATCTTTATTGATCCTTAAGACCCAAAGGCCTCTTTGCTTCTTCCACTAGCTCATTTTCTTTTAAAACTCTGCATTACAATTCATTAGCATGCTATGAAATCAAGTTGTCCTGGCCAAGGCTTCTAAAAAATAGTACAGGACCGATTCTATCGGAATGCACTGTATGCTTTAAAAAAAAAAGGTAATTTTTGTTCTATGAAACCTTGATTTGCTTATGTATATATTCACTGAGTCAAAATATAAAATGTATTTCTTATGTCCCAATAAGAAGTCTGAAACTACTATCCTAGTTAGTTTGAGATTGTAGAAGATAATTACCAAGAAACATGTATTACAAATATCTCATTTCCACCAGGGATCAGGAATTTGGTGCACAGATGAATATCAGTGATGGTGGGAGATTCAAGATTGTAAAGCCAATCTTTCTTGTTTAGTTGTTAAGTCATATCCAGTTCTCTGGGACCCCATGAACTGCATCATGCCAGGCTTCCCTGTCCTTCAGTATATCCCAGAGTTTGCTCAAACCCATGTCCATTAAGTAGGTGATGCCATTCAACCATCTCATCCTCTGTCGTCTCCATATCCTCCCGCCCTCAATCTTTCCCAAGATCAAGGTCTTTTTCCAATGAGTCGGCTCTTCGCATCAGGTGGCCAAAGTATTGGAACTTTAGTAAAGCCAGTAGAGATTTAATTGTTGCTCTTCTTAGGGTCACAACCTATTCCAATTGTCCAGAAGAAATCAAAATTTCTGCTTTTCTTCTTTTGTTCTTCCGAGTCTAGAATACTTCCTGGAATCATTTCCACCCCAAAGGTGACTGAAGACCTCATTCTAAGCTCAACAGAGTAAACAAGGCTCAAGTGGAGCTCTGGCCTCATGCAAAGGGAGAGATAAGATCCAGAGAGCAGCACACTGGGAGGTGCCTGCAAGTCAGTATCTCTAGGACTGTTGTCCATTGCCATTTGCAGAGGTATGATTTCTCTTTCTCAAAATATATATGTAGAAACTCACACAACTCGCTGCCAGCTTCTTGGTCTTGAACATCTCCCTGACACTGAGATCTACCATTATAACTATATTAACAATTCAGCAGCCTTTGGTACCTAGGTTAGAACCATGCGCATCTAATTGCCTCAGATGATTAAGAGTTAACGCTGTTGACCTACCCCCAGAGGGAAATTACAAGGAATATCCAATTAGAGGCAACCAGCCTCTTTGAAAATAATCCAATGTACCAGGAGTGTTTAATAATAATCAGAATAATCATAACAATTCTACATATATCTATTTTGAAAAGTGGTGAGCCATTTCTCATTCACTTTCTAGAAACTTTATTTGCTAGAAAGCAAAGCCTTGCAATTATTCAAATTGGAGATTAGTATTTTGTTGTTGTTGATGTTCCCCATAGCCTCTCAGGTGGAGGAAGGACAGAGAAAGCCATCCCAGAGGGGAACAGAATCAATCCCAGCTGCTCATTAAAAGGTAAACCGTCAATAATCTTTGTCAGGCCTTTTTATCTTGGGCTTTAGTACCTGATGATCCCTAAGGCAGCGAGCAGTATTGAAATTTAGACGGGCTCCTGGTTTGCACATCCCCAATGGTGCAGGATTAACCCTCTGCACGCTGCTGCGGACTTTCTCTGAACCACTTCTGGACCGTGGATGAGCAAGGATTATGAGGCTGCTACAGCCATCTGCAGAGGCATGGGCACTCCTTTAGAAAATAGCTCACAGCACGTGGGAACCTAACCCAGCCATAACATCATATAGGAAAGCCTGAACAAACGTTTTGGTCAATCCAGTACATACCACCTTTTTTCCCCAGTCAAAATCTTCAGTGGTTGCACCACAGGCTTCCGGATGAAGCCAAGCTCTGCACAGCTGGTATACTTGCTCTATAGGTTGTCTGCAGCCATAGCGACTAACCATTCCTCCTGTCCCTGCACTGTGTCCCTTTCCTCCTAAATTTACTGCCCTTTACCTTGAACCTGGGTGGGCCCCCAACCTGTTTAACTAATAGAATGTGATAGACGTGATGTTATATGCCTTTTTACATAACTGTTTGTAGCAGCTTTATTAGTAATATCCAAAAATTGCAAACAACCCATATATTCATCTACATGTGAATGGACAGCTGTATGTACCTATACAGTGGAACACCATTCAGCAATAAAAATGAACTATTGCTATATTACCTTCAATGCCTTGGATGAATCCCAAAATAATTATATGGAATTAAAAAAGCCAGACCAAGAAAAAATACATACTATATGATTCATTTATATAAAGTCCTAGAACATGCAAACTAAACAGTGACCAATACCAGTTGAAGTAGAGACGAACTTTTCCCTAGAGCATGACCTAATTGAAGAATCATGGGCAATTCAATGGCGTTTTTGTTTCTAGCACATAGTCTTGGGGTGTCTTTTTGTGTGAGACAGATGATTGAATTTCTTTAGCTCCACCCCAAACAGTGCCCCTGCCTCCACTTATTATGTCTGCTTCTCTGGTAGCTCAGCTGGTAAAGAATTTGCCTGCAATGCAGGAGACATGGGTTTGATTCATGGGTTGGGAAGATCCCCTGGAGAAGAGATAGGCTACACACTCCAGTATTCTTGGGCTTCTCTGGTGGCTCAGACAGTAAAGAATGTGCCAGCAAAGAGGGATTCCAACCCTGGGTTCAACCCCTGGGTTGGGAATATCCCCTGGAAGAGAGCATGGCAACCCACTCCAGGATTCTTGCCAGGAGAATCCCCGATGGACAGAGGAGCCTGGTGGGCTGTAGTCCATGGGGACACAAAGAGTCGGACATGACTGAGCGACTAAGCATAGTACACAGGAGCAAATTATAGCATCTCCACAAATATATTATGTATGCTTGCTCTCTCTGTCTCACACACACACACACACACACACACACACACACACACACACACACACCAGAGCCTTTCCATATGCTACTTTACCATTTGTAGTTCCTCTCATTTTTTCCTGAAATCCCTATGTCAGGGTACTCAGCACGCTGTCTTCTAATCACCCTTTTATTGTCTTCTCTATCAAGAAGAAAGCTCACTGAGGGTAGGAAAAGCATCTTATTCACTGATTTGGCTACATTTCTCAGCTCTGTGCCTGGCACATGGTAAGCATTCAGTAGATGATTTTGAAATAATGAATTGTACAGAATTGACTAAATGCTTATATAGATGCTTATAACTGGGGTAGAGGGGGAAGATTTAAATGCATGAAACAATTAGAGAACAAAGCAAACAGTATAAAACCAAATACCAAATGGGTACCCGATGTTCACAACTTTAGAAATACTCTTATCTTGATAATTGGTTCATGCTATATTAGGTTCTTCATATTAGTAGCAATTAGAATAATAATGATCCATTACAATGAAAACTTTCAGTTTTCCAAATGCTTTCACATGCATTATCTCTTTTGACTCAACTCCAATTATTTAGGGACAAAGAAGTCATAGAATCATTTATGCCAAATCATGTAACATGAGCAGGTTTCTTGTCATTTATTCTTTCCCGAATTCAGCTGCTTGTGAACCAGGCAGCTACTCAAATGTTTGCGTGAGCTTTAGGATAAGGTGTACATTCTCTGTTACCCAACAAATGTCATAATATACAGGGTTAGTGTTCCCCAGGATCAAAGCCACTACACAGACTAAAAGGCATTTTATCAACTACAAGCATCCAGTAAAACAACAAAAACTGAAAATATGAATCTCTGAACAGAGGGGAATTTAGTAAATGCAACATAATGCCCTCAAGTTGAAAAATAATAACCTGTCCATTTGCAGATTAGCAATTCCATCTCCACATACTCAAAGATTTCTCTACCCAAGAGCAGAAAAGCATCATTTAAAACCAACAAGATGACTGGCTATAAATTGAGATAAATCTGACCAGAAGAGGACTTTTCCCATTTCAGCTTCCCTATCACTAAAAGATACTATTTACTTATGAAACGGATACTCTGAGCCAAATACTGTATCAGGCACTGTGTTAAATGCTTTATTTTCATTATCTATACTTTTAAGGTATTACTAGGAGGTAGATATCACTGGAGAAGGCAATGGCACCCCACTCCAGTACTCTTGCCTGGAATATCCCATGGACGGAGGAGCCTGGTGGGCTGCAGTCCATGGGGTCACTAGGAGTCGGACACGACTGAGCGACTTCACTTTGACTTTTCACTTTCATGCATTGGAGTAGGATGCATGAACTACTCCAGTGTTCTTGCCTGGAGAATCCCATGGACAGAGGAGCCTGGTGGGCTGCTGTCTATGGGGTCGCACAGAGTCGGACACGACTGAAGCGACTTAGCAGCAGCAGATATCACTATTTCCATTTTACAGATGGGAAAACTAATGCTCAAAAAGGTAAAGGGATGTCACATCACAACACAACTGGTGAGTGACTGCTAGGATTCAAACTGAGATCTGTCTTCAAAGTTAGTGCTCCTTCTACCTTAAAAAGTTTGCTAATCCAAAAATAAATGAATATTTTAGGGTTCCCAGCAATCTTAGGGACCTGTCATTTCAACTGTTTCTCATTACTGCTCCTAACGAAAACATGCATAATTAACTGAGGACTGACAATTGCCTTCTGATACAAAACACTCAGAGCTGCAGATGGGGCCTCCCTACATGACACCATAGCAACCAGTTGAAATATGAAGAAAGGAAGGAGGGAGAGAAGGAGAGACGAGGGAGGGAAGGAAGGAAAGAAGGGCGAAGGAAGAAAAGAAGGGGAAAGGAAGGAGGGAATCTTACTCATCACAGTTGTTTGCTTTCACTCTTGGTGGAAGGACGGAGAGAGAGCTACTTAGCCTGATTTCTTATTCTTAGGTGTCAGATACAAGCAGAACCTATGCTAGTCGCACCCAGGGCTTAGACGCACCCTGACCTGGGAGAACCAAATAATCAGGCAGCATTTACTGGGGCTTTCTAAATTTCCTGCTGGAGGACATCTGTACTGAGGACCTCAATGCACCAGCCTAAGGGGATTTGCTGGGAGACCATAGAACCTTTCTTGATGGGGTTTCAACCCAGCTGCCACCTGCCAAAAGTGCTCTCTGCTGAAGGCTTCCTTTCTGATTCTTGGGCCTTTTAGAGTCCCATGGAGGAGGAGAAAAGGTAGTAGCAAGGCCCACCACTGAATTCTACTCAGGGATTTCCCTAATACATTGCTTCTAAGATTTCAAAGCTTTGGTAAAAAGGACTGGGACCTCCTTAAGAGGGCCTATTGCTGAACACTCCAGAGAAGGCAGTGGGGAGATGGTGCTGGAGCAACCTTGATTAATGAATAGAAATTTCCCAAATGGAAAAATTAGGAAATGTACCTACTATGTACTGGACCTAATGGGTATGTGCTAAAAGGAATTATTAAATCAGTGGATGGGTGGAAAACTAGATGCTCTAGCTAACCCAAGCCATATGAGTGTGACCACTGACAAAGCTGGACACAGAAGGCGATGAAAGAGGGGGAAGTTAGAGGTGGGGGAGGGAAAGAAAAGGAATATTAGTAGATACCAAAGAATTTTACAGGAAGGTTCTGCAGCTGCCCAGCAAATGGGAATCTGTTCAGCACTCAAAGCAAACGGGAATCTGTTCAGCACTCAAAGAAAAACTCACCGAGCAATGCGTCAGAACCTCTGCCTGATGCCAGGAACCTTTGAGAGTGCATTTTTTCTCATTCATGATCCCAAACAGTAAATGGCGTTATCAAACCCAATCTTGTCATATACATGACTCATTTGGCATTTTTTGATCATTTATATTGATTTAACCAGCAAAGGGTTTTTCCATCCACTGAGACTCACATCAACTCATCAGAGGGAGGTAGAGAAACTCTTGCAATGAAGAAATAGATGAAGAGACAGAGGTTCAGAGGGGACATGGATTCCTGTTCACGGTCACATACTGAGTTAATCTAGGTGGATTGTTCTAACTTCTGCTGGGTGATGCTGTCTGTACTATGGCCACACACCTAAGACTCATTCTTCAGGTTACTCTTTTAAAGGATCATACCACCTGCCGTATTATAGTTGTATCTTGTATGTGTTTATACATACACTCACCTAGATATACATATATCCACGTAATATCATATACATCATTGTATATTCTACACATCCAAGTGTTTATATGCACCTATAACATATAGACCTAGTAGGAAAACACTTGAGAAAGCATTGACAGATTGCGAAGAGAAAAGAATTATGTTCAAATGAGATAATGGTAGGGAAGCCTTTCTTCATTCTTAATAACTAAATGAATGGGAAATGAGGACAAATTCTTACAGACATTACAGACCACTTGGATAGTTTTTGGATTGAAAGGCTAGATGCTAATGAGGATGTGTTTCTTATTCTTCCAGAGAAAGGAGTCATTCATCCTCATATTCTCAAATATCTCAAATATCAAGAACTTTCCCTGAGTTAAGCGCTGCACACCGTGTTGGGACAGAGAGGCAAATGAAGACATAGTGTCCTCCTCCAAGGAGCCCACAGCAGAAGGCCAGGCAGTTGTGTAAATCTAGCAATTATCCTACAACATGACAAGTGCTTTCATTGGTCTATCCCTTGGGAACACAGAGCCAGGGCATCTAAATCACACTTCATTCACAGGAAATTTTTTAGTAGAGTGCTGCTTGGGCTGAAGTAAGAACAGGCTAGATGAAAATTGTTCAATAAATGTTTATTGAATCAACCAGTGGATGAATAACTGATTGAAGGGGACTCCAGTTTCTTCCCATGGGTCTGATCTCTTCTCCTGGAAACCCTGCCATCCCTCCCCCCTCTTTATAGAGTCAAGTATGAGAATTTATTGTTTCAAAGCCTTAAGAATTCATAGATAATTCATATACTATTGAGGTAGCGGTTGTCATACCCAATAAACAAAGAAACCCACAACTTGGGGAAACTGAAAGGACCAGCAGCCTCTTCTAATAAAAGAAAATAAACAGTCTGCTCTCTCTCCACTCAGTAGTGTCCCACCCTCTTCCCTTCTTAGTGAACTTTTTGGATGTCCAATTATCAGGTAGCCTGAAACAAGTTTCTCTTCTTAAGATAAACAGCCAATGACTGAAGCACAATTTATATCTATTATTTTTTCATCAGGCTCCTGTCTCAGTCTGGGCAAGGCTAAATAAGAAGAACGGTTAGGAAAATCGGAGGCGAGGACACAAATGAACGTTCTACCTTTGGCATTTAGATGCGGGTCTGATCCTGAACCATGTGTGTCTTCCTGTGTGACATTTCCAGTGCCGAACTGGAAAATGAGTCTAAGCACAGATATGGTCTATAATGAATGCATCTGGCCACACGTCAAGTTTTTAAATATTTACAATTATGGCACTGGCCTTATTAAACTTGCAGGAAAACGGCAGCAGCAGGGCTTACATATGGGGCTTGAGAAGGCTCCCTTGGCCAGCACCATGACAGCAGATGTCTGAAATTTCTAGAAAAATATACACTTGTTTGCCAGATGCTTGAGACCAGGAAATGGTATGAAAACATCAGGAAAGTGGCTTGTTGGATGTTCTCAAACTGCACACAGGATGCAGTGAAGAGCATGTATGAGCTGTCAAGTCCATATTTAAATCCATTCCTATCTTGAAAGTTTATTCCATGTTGATAGTCCAAGAGGAGGCAAATCTAGCAAATTAATGGGAACAAGTGATACATACAGGGAAATAAAGAACACCCTGTTACCAGGAGCAATACAAAAATAAAGATTCAAGTCAGAGTTGGAACTCAGTCTTAATCAGCATTCTCTGGAAGGCAACATGGCTTCTTTAAAGAACCACATAGTTGGGGCACCAGAAGATTCTGGTTCCAGTCTGTATCCACCACTCACTCATTGTACAAGGGTGGGCAAATCACAATTTCCGAGAGTCCATTTTCTCATGAGCAAAATGGGAAAAACCATAACTACCTGCCTCCCAGGGTTGTTTAAGACTCCAGTGCTATTGCAATGGTTTTCAAACTGTGATTTAATGGTCAGTAGTGAGTTTGGAAATTAGTTTAGTGGATTATAACTATTTTTAAACAAAATAGAATAGAGTGAAAGAGAATAGAATGGAATAAAAAATAGTCCACACATTGTAAGAGTGAGGACAACGCTGTGAACTTTTTGTTCCATTTACAGGTGTGCATGTGTGGACTAGGTTGCTATGTTAAATTCATTTCTTTTTGTAAATTATGGCTATACTACATGAAAGAGCTTTGTAAAAGGTAAAGGGAGGCAACCAGGGAAAGCTAGTGGCCCAGCAATTCTAAATGGGTTTTGTTTTGATTGCACAGTTTTCAATTAAAAAAAAAAAAAAAGCTTTAGTTTTTAGAAGAATCATGTTCACAACAAAACTGAGTAGAAGGTACAAAGATTTCCCATATACCTCCTGCCCCCAGTAAATGAACAGCCTCCCCTATTATTAATCAATCCTCATACACTTGTTACAATGATGAACCTACATAGACCCATCATTGTCTCCCAAAGTCTTCAGTTTATATTAAGGTTTGCTCTTGGTGTTGTACATTCTGAGTTTGGACAAATACACAATAATATGCATCCACCATTATGGGCTTCCCTGGTGGCTCAATGGTAAAGAATCCACCTGCCAATGAAGGAGATGTGGGTTTGATTCTTGGTTCAGGAAGATCCCCTGGAAAGAACAAGGAAAGGGCAACCCACTCCAGTATTCTTTCCCAGGAAATCCCATGACCAGAAGAGCCTGACCAGGCTACAGTCCATGAGGTTGCAAAAGAGTTGGACATGACTTAGTGACTAAACAACAATGATCCACCATTATAACATCATACAGAGTAGTTTCCCTGCCCTGAAAATCCTCAGTGTTTCATATATTCATCCTTTCCTCCCACTAACCTCTGGCAACCACCAGTAATCTTACTACTACAATATCTTGCCTTTTCCAGAATGTCATATAGATGCAATCAGGTAGCATATGTAGCTTTTCTATATTGGCTTCCTTCACTCAGTAATATGCATGTATTTTCACAGCTTGGCATCTCATTTCTTTTTAGTGCTAAATAATATTTCTTAGAATCTGTCTGGATGTACAACAGTTTACTTATTCATTTGTCTACTGAAGGACATCTTGGTCACTTCTAAGTTTGGGCAATTATGAATAAAGCTATTAATATAAACATCTACGTGCAGTTTTTCTATGTGGACATAAGTTTTCAACTTCTTTGGGTAAATTCCAAGGAGCATGATTGCTGGATGATATGGTAAGATTATGTTTAGTTTCATAAGAAACTACCCAACTATATTCCAAAGAGGTTGTACCATTTCGTATTTCCACCAGCAATGAATGAGACTTCTTGTCACTCCATATCTGCACGAGTATTTGGTACAGTCAAATGAATTTTGGATTTTGGTCATTTAATAGATGTGTGGTGGTATCTCATTGTTGTTTTAATTTGCATTTTCCTGAAAACATACATAAGGAGAATATATCTTTTCACATATCAGTTTGCCATCTGTATATCTTCTTTGCTGAGGTATCTGATAAAATCTTTGGCCCACATTTAACTGGGTAGCTTTCTTATTGTTTAGTTTTAAGAGTTCTTTGTCTATTTTAGACAACAATCCTTCATCAGATGTGTCATTTGCAAATATTTGCTTCTTGTCTGTAGCCTGTCCTTTTATCCTCTTGACAGTATCTTTCAGAGAGCAGCAATTTTTTATTTTAAAGAGGTCCAGCTTATCAGTTCTCTCTTTCATGTATCATACCTTTGACATTATATCTAAAAGGTCATTGCCAAATCCAAGTTCATCTAGATTTTTTATGTTATCTTCTAGAAGTTTTATGGTTTTTCATTTAGATCTGTGATCCATTTTGAGTTAATATCTGTGAAGAGTTTAAGGTCTTCCATGGTGGTACAGCTGGTAAAGAATCTGTCTCCAGTGTGGCAGACCCAGATGCAATCCCTGGGTCAGGAAGGTTCCCTGGAGAAAGGAATAGCAATCCAATATTCTTGCCTGGAGAATCCCAGGACAGAGAAGCCTGGCGGGCTACAGTCTGTGGGGTCACAAAATGTCAAACACAACTTTGCTTATTAGCTCCAAGAGATTTTTTTTTTTATTGATTCTTTAAGATTTTCTACAAAGAGAATCATGTCATCTACAAAAAAGTCAGGTTTATTTCTTCCTTAACCATCTGTATACCATTCATTCCCTTTTCTTGTCTTATTGCATTAACTAGGACTTCCAGTATGATGCTGAAATACATCTTTGCTTTGTGGGAAAGCTTTGGCACTCTTGGTATTTAGTATAATGTTAACTGTGGGGAGTTTTGGGGTAAATTATCCTTATCAAGTTGAGGTTTCAAAATTAGAACAAAATTTGAATACACTCAATAGACATGTATGTTCCAGTTCCGTCAACTGCCACCATACATTATTCTCAGCATGTTTCATTCATGTTACCTGCTTGACACCTGAAAGCTTCTGAATTTGTGATAATCTGTGTGCACGCATGCTCAGTCTATCAGTCGTATCCAACTCTTTTGACCCCATGGGTTGCAGCTCACCAGGCTCCTCTGTCCATGGGGTTATCCTGGGAAGAATACTTAACTGGGTTCCCATTTCCTTCTCCAGGGGATCTTCTTGACCCAGGAATTCAATCCGCATTGGCAGAGGTGAATTCTTTACCACTGAGCCACCTGGGAAGCCCTGTGATATCTGGGTAAATCATAATATGTACATAGCTCTAGTTTTACACTTTTTACCCTAAATTAGAATTGTCTTTGCAACTGTCCCTGAAATTTTTAAGAACAGAAACTTGATCTTTCAATGTATGCTCCAGGCTAACAGTGTCCTTTACATAGTAGCTGCTCGATAATATTTCTTGAACAAAAGAACATTACTGGTGCATGAAAAGCAGAGTCAAAATTTCTTGACTCAGACTTTGCCATTGGCCACCTGGGTTATATTGAGGGAGTCATTTCTCTGCTCTGTGGCTATGTTTCCCTTCCCTGGTAAAACAAGAGTATTGGACTCAAAGCAATGTTTTCCATACACGTGTGTGCTCTAGGAAATCCACAAACAATGAAAGGGCTTGTCTGCCAAATGATGTAGACTTAAATTGCCAGAAAATCCCATTTATTGCTTTTACCTGTTATATGTATTCAGGTTCTACCTTAAGATTTCATTTGACTAGATGATATCTAAGATCCCAGACCTAGGTCTGTTATTCAAAGACCCCAGGACCCCTAATGTGGTGCTCTCTCAGGCATGCTCTAACACCTTCATTAAACTGTTACGTTCTTTCTTCAAAGCCTCCAGAGTAAGACACGACTGAGCAACTGAACTGAACTGAAGCTATCAGTGACTGAGGCAGTGGCTGATATGAATAGAAACATTTGACAACACAAGCCGGGGGATTCATTTGTTATCTGGCTTTCAAACAGAGTCCAGGCAAATGGTCCCATCTTCCTTTTGACTCCTGCAATTCCTGATGACTAACTGCATCCATCTCCTCTGATATGTGGCTATTCCCATAGATCTTGCAGGGAACTCTGTGTTTCAGGGGTTCATCTATCAGCCAGTGTGGATTAGGAGGACGTTTAATGGAGAATTCATTATGATGAGAAATCTGTGAGTTGCAGTCATAAAATTTGCTCTCGCTTTTATAGAAAGCTTCATCATTCACCCACTCTTCCTGAAAACGAGTGCTACCAGGCTAGCCTTCCCACTTCTGGTCTCCTGCTCTGTTTTGTATGTTTTGCAACGTTCACCCAAATATGTTATTTGAATCATTTCAGCCTAGGGTTATTGAATGCCTGCTATGAACCATGTACTATGCTTACCATGACCAGTAAACCAGGGTGTGCTGTACACATCTATACCCTCGACCACTGGCATATCCTATTCCCATTTTCTTCCTTATCGCTCAAGATTAAATTCACTCACAAATTCTATTATGTCTCTTTGTATCCACCTCTCATAAACTAACTCATCATGCTCAGTGCTTTCATGCCTTGACTTCTCTCTTTTGTTCACATGTTTTACCTTGTACCTCTGTTTTCTTAGCTTGTGGGAAAGATACAATGAACAAACAGAACTAAAACTCTTGAAGTTGTACCAGTTTCATGATCAGTTCAGTTCAGTCACTTAGTCATGTCTGACTCTTTGTGACCCCATGGACTGCAGCATGCCAGGCTTCCCTGTCCACCACCACCTCCTGGAGCTTACTCAGACTCATGTCCATCGGGTTGGTGATGCCATCCAGCCATCGAATCCTCTGTCATTCCCTTCTTCTCCCACCTTCAATCTCTCTCAGCATCAGGGTTTTTTCCAATGAGAGAGTTCTTCACATCAGGTGGCCAAACTATTGGAGTTTTAGCTTCAGCATCAGTCCTTCCAATGACTATTCAGGACTGATTTCCTTTAGGATTGACTGGTTTGATCTCCTTGCAGTCCAAGGGACTCTCAAGAGTCTTCTCCAACATCACAGTTCATCAATTCTTCTGTGCTCAGCTTTCTTTACAGTCCAACTCTCACATCCATATGTGACTACTGGAAAATCCATAGCTTTGACTAGATGGAACTTTGTCAGCAAAGAAATGTCTCTGCTTTTTTAATATGCTGTCTAGGTTAGTCATAGTTTTCCTTCCAAGGAGCAAGTGTCTTAATTTTATGGCTGCAGTCATCATCTGCAATGATTTTGGAGCCCCCACTCAAATGAAGTCTCTCACTGTTTCTAAATATTAGCTATTATTATTGTTATACTTGTAATTGGCATCTGAGCAGATGAATCGAGTCGAAAGCAAAGATACAAGAGGGCAAGGCATTGGGATTTGTCATTCAAACATAGGAGGAACAGATACAGGGGGTTGGGGATGTGCAGATTCCTGGTCCAGGTGTGGATAACGAGAGAGATGGTTTGGGAATGAAAACAGATAATGGTAGAAACATTCTTATGATTTCTTTAGATGTCTGGTCCAAGCTATGAACAGCTGCCCATGAAGGATTAGACATCATGAGTGTCCTCCCTCTCTACCCCTAGTCTCCTTGCTAAACTGGAAGGAATTTTCTGTGCTGGCTTTTCAAGAGGAGCTGCCTCGGGCTTTCTGCTCTGGCTGCCAAACTCAAGGGAGAGGGTCACACATCATGGCAGCCAAGGGTGAAGGGCTCCTTGGGCAACACTTGATCTACTGACTGCTTTTTTGGCAGCCCACTTAAAATTATTGATTTGAGTGTGTATTTAGAAATGAGGATTGGAGCTGCAAAGGGGCTTGCTACTCATCCCTGATAGAACTGGAATAATCTGAGAGATTCTTCGCTCACAGCCTCTCAGAGGATCTCAGTCTGGGCTTTTCTCAAGGCCAGGAAAACATTACTTTCCCCCTAAGGACAAGCCCTCAGTACAATAAGTCTCAATGCCCTATTCACCTGCCAACCTGAAAACTGATCAGTTAAAAGTATATATAATAATACTTAATTATTACCATGTGTTCATACAGGGGCTTAAATGCTTCTTTAGGGTTCATTTTTCATTGAAGTATAGATGATTTATAATATTTTATTAATTTCAGGTAGACAATAGTGATTCAATATTTTATAGACTATACTCCATTTAAAGTTATTATAAAATGTTGGATATATTCCCTGTGCTACACAATGTATCCTTGTGACTTACTTATACATAGGAGTCTGTACCTCTTAATCCCCTACTCTTCCTTGCCCCTCCCATCCTCCTTGTCCCCACTGGCAACCACGAGTTTTAATACAGACTTTTATTAATTTGTTTTTTCTTGGCTTGATCCATGTATCCATCAGACAAATACTCACCTCTTGAAACCCTGTAACAGTACTTGGCATTTAGATGAATAAGTAAAAAAAAAAAAAAAAAAAAAAATTATATATATATATATATATATATATATATATATATATATATATAGACACATAATTCCTGCTGTCTATCAATCACAGGCTAATCATTAGAGAAAGAGAGCAAAATGCTGAAGTGTGATGAGTGTTATAATAGTGATCAGGACATATCAAGGCATGGGCAAGGCCCTTGGGAATGGAAATATCAAAAGGATTGAGTCAAATATAAAAATGCCTTTTAAAAATGTGCAATAGACATGCACATTTCTCCCTTCACAGCTGAAACCCATCCTGATCCTGAGTCTCAGCACATTTCTGACACCCCTACGTCCTTAAATATCCCTGCCCCACCTCGGAGGGCTCCCCAGAATGGGCTCAGCATCAGAGACCTGAGGATGTTTATCGTACCTGTTGCTTGGTAGTAAAACATGTTTCTTTGCTCTGTGGGCTAAGTAAAAATGTTCAAAATACGCTATAATGTTCACAGAAATGAAAACAATCACAATTGCTAGACTTTATTGCTTTCTTACTACATGCTACCTATTTGGCTAAGCACTCTACATCCATTTCCTACTTAGTCTTCATAAACCCCTGGGTGGTGGATCTACTGCTCTTCACTTTACAAAGCCATGGAAACTCACAGTAGTTGCACAGAGTCACCCAGCTAGTATGTGATGGAGATTAAACTTGAATCTGTACCTCACTGTTAAACCAACCCTCATCACTGCATTATATTGTTTTACAAAGCGGGGGGCGGGGTTTGGGAGCATAACAGGGTAATCAGAAAAGCTTTATAGAAGAGCTGAGTGCCAAAGGACAAAGAAGAATGAAAAAGTCTATTTGTCTTAACTAATCAACTAGCCTCCCTGGTCCTACAACTTATGAAGTTCATTTTCTGTTGATTTAACGAACTGAGAGAGACAACAATTCGGTGCCTGAAATTTGGTAAAGATAAAAGAAAATCTACTTTCTTTCTCTTTACTCTTCTAGTCTTTTATCCCCATGAGCCTATCATAGTGCTAGATACATATTTGACTCGTGACTGATGGATGGAGACAAAATCTGAGATTTGGACACCCTCTCAGGTCATCAGTCACAATGCAGGGCTTGAAGGTGACAGCAACATATCCCCAGCCGCGGTTTGTACAAAAAGAACATTTTATTTCAAGGCATAGTTGAAAGCATCTCCTTTGCTTTGAGAGTGTTAATTATTTCTGAAGTGTAAGAAAGTGTATCCAGACAGGGGTTAGAAATATCCAGACCTTTTGCTACTCATTTCAAAAAGCAGATTCTATTCCTTTACAGAAGATATCTTGGTTAATCAAACGTTACATACTCTTTTCATTTTCCTTGCTGGTTCCTGTCTACATTCTCTTCTGTTATCCCACGATCATTTTTAGACATGTGGGGAGTGGGTGAGAAAAGGGAAACCATTTTTAATAAACCAAGAATAGTAAACAGGGCTAATTTTCCTTGATGCTTTTGGAAACAGGAAGCCCCCAGAACAAGTTAAGAGATATCTTTCTTTGCTGGCAAATTCATTTTCCATAATGAGAGGTGGTCATCTTTCCTTAGGAGTCTGAAATTCTCAGATAAAGATGAAAAGATGGTGTTTTATCATAATGACACGGATCTGCATCCCCATTTATTTTGTGCTCCGGCAGCAAAATATACTGGGGACTGTCATTCTGCTTTGCAAAGTGGGAAAAGATTTAGTCATTTAAATAATTCGAAAGTAAAAAGAGGCACCAAAGGAAAAGAGCACAGAATAATAGCTTTACAGTCTCCCTTGGAAAAAGGAATTCAAACCGCTGACCCAGATAGTCAGAATTTATAACTCGCCTCCTAAACTCTGTCTGCTACTGATGCTCTTTAGGACAGAGTATTTCCTTGGCTCATCCTTAATAATAATAATCATTCTTTACACTCCTGGAGCACTTTAGATATCTTTCAGAGTACTTCCACATCCATTATCTCATTTGGTCCTCAGAGTAGCTCTTGGAAGAACACAGAGCTGGGACCATCACCTCCATTAACAGATATGGGGGACTTGCTCACAAGTCTCACATTAGCCCTTTTCGTGGTTAAAAGAGCAGAAACCACGACCACATGCTCTGGTCCAAAGGCCAGATTTCTTCTTCCAGAAACCTAGTCTTGCCTTTCTGTGAAGGTGCACAAATGTCAGCAGCTCTCAAAGTTACAAATCTCATCATCTTCAAAACAATTAATTTCAAGGGTTTTTTCTGAGCCAACACTCTGAAAAAGACAGGCCTGCTCTGGATATCAGAAGCTGATTGGATCTTTCCTCTACCCTCCTTTTTTATACTTGGATCCGAGACTATTTGGAATAACTTCTGGTGAAAAGCTTAATCATTAAAAAAAAAAAAAAAAAAATCTCAAAAATGCAGAGGCTGTACTTGAGAACTCTCTGCTTTCACTGACATCCTGTATGTTTCAGGTGAATAATGTTGGTACCTAATTCTACCTCTATTTTAAATCCACAAATGGGTTATATTTTCACCTTCTGGTTTAAATACATTTCGAATGTGTCGGTATCATTGCTTCTACTCCAGATTAATAGGATCAGCCAAAAGGATGCCTGACATTTTTGTTGCTATAGAAACTGGTCCTGATGTTACACAGCTTGCCTTTCTCCTATTTTGCCATACATCTATCCAGCTATTGAACACAGACATCTTTTTGTTTCACAAGGAATTACATTAAAAAATTAAGCCATAATTTCATCCTGGGTTAGTCCCCATTCTGTCGAAAAGAGTATTAAATAACATTAAGAAGCATCTGAAAGAAAGTGGGAATTGTTGATAACATTGCTTGATAGCTTATGAGCCTCCCAGACAGAAAGAGAACACAAGTTGAGCAAATTATCCCACATCCTAAATCCGTGTTCTTTCCTGCTGGAGTTAAGTACTTCAAAGATTTTCCTTAGCGACCTCTAAGCCAAGGTAAGACATTCTACCTTACTTAGCCTGTGAGCAACCAAAGAAAGCAGACTCCTTCTCTCCCTCCCACTCACCCACCCCCACACGCATTCACAAAATAGTTTCTGGACAGCTGTTTCCTTAAATATGTCATCAACATCCTCCAACATATCACCTCCATTGTACACTGAAATTCCTTTTCCACAGATGCACCATCGCCCCCAGAGAAAACCTCTCACTCAGAATTAAGATGTAAAGTCTCAGCACTTAACGATGTAGCCAGCACGTATGGCTGGTGCCAGAAGGTACACTCAAGAAGCAAAAGATAGAGGGAATGACAAAAAATAAAAAGCAGCACACTGGGAGACACAGCTTCTCCAACCCCTATAATGACTGATGTTTATCAAAAGCAGATGCAATAAGCAGCTCTCTAATTGGCAGGATCCAAACTGTCAGATGTCCATTTGTCACAGCTATGATGGTAGTGGCAAGTTATGCATTTGAGTGAATTTCTCCCTTTCCCATTACAGGTTTAAATAAAAAGTTCACAACCAGTTAGGAGGCATGGATGACCAAAGGGACAGATTCCTTAGGCAGCTCTCCAGGTTATCAAACTCAAGAAACTTAAGTGATGCATTTAATTTGGAAACCAAGTGGGATTTATGAGTAGTATATGGATTGAGAGAAAACACAAGAAGGGCTTTCTCACTTGATGGAATATGGAACTTAACCCACAGGTCAGACACAGAGGAGTCTAATGAGGTCAAGTCTATTTTGTACCAAGAGTCAGGAAAGAAGCAGAACTGCCAGCAGCCTTTCTATCATAAGTCAAAAAAAAAAAAAAAACAGGTTTGGAGCTTGGAATTGACAAATATACACTGCTATATTTAAAACAGAAATCAACAAGAGTCTACTGTATAGCATAAGGAATGCTGCTCAACATAATAACCTAAATGGGAAAAGAATTTGAAAAAGAATAGATACTTGGATATGTATAAATGCATCACTTTGCTGTACACCTGAAACTAACACAATATAGTTTCTCAACTGTGCTCCAATATAAAATAAAAATTAAAAGAAAATGAGATAATCACAAAAAACAGGGTTATAAAATCAAACCAAAATCAAATCAATAGAGTGTTACTATACCATCATACACACACACAAAAAAATAAACAAAAATCCAAGAGTATATGTCACACTTTTCTTGTGTTTCAGAGAGTAAATTTGCATAGAGGAAAAGACCCAGAGAAAAAATATTAACTAAGTCTCTGTTATATGGTGATACTTTCATGGGGATTTAATAACTATGATCTTATTAAATTTTCACAATTTCTATGAGGCTGAGGTTATCCTCAAATCCACTTTACAGATGAGGCTGCTGAGGTTCAGCAAGGGCTAAATCTTGTTCCTAACACCAAGCTTCTTTAGTGTGGCAGAACTGGAAAGTGGAATGGCCAACAGCGGAGTCAGTGACCATTTTTTGGAGTTTGCATATATAATCTACTAGAGACCTCTTCAAAAAAACTGGACTAGATATATCTTCAAGAAAATTAGCGATACCAGGGGACATTTCATGCAAAGACAGGTGAAAAAAAAAAAAAAAAAAGGACAGAAATGGTATGGACCTAACAGAAGCAGAAGATATTAAGAAGAGGTGGCAAGAATACACAGAACTATACAAAAGAGATCTTAATGACCCAGATAACCACAATGGTGTGATCTCTCACATAGAGCTGGACATTTTGAGTACAAAGTCAAGTAAGTTGTAGAAAACATCACTATGAACAAAGCTAGTGAAGGCGATGGAATTCCAGCTGAGCTATTTCAAATCCTAAAAGATGATGCTGTTAAAGTGCTTTACTCAATATGCCAGCAAATTTGGAAAACTCAGCAGTGTCCAAAGGACTGGAAAAGGTCAGTTTTCATTCCAATCCCAAAGAAAGGCAATGCCAAAGAAGGCTCAAACTACTGCATAATTGTACTCATTTAACGTGCTAGCAAAAAAATGCCCAAAATTCTCCAAGCTAGGCTTCAACAGTACATGAACTGAGAACTTCCAGACATTCAACTTGGATTTAGAAAAGGCAGAGGAACCAGATATCAAATTGCCAACATCCACCAGACCATAGAAGAGGCAAGAGAATTCCAGAACATCTACTTCTGCTTCATTGACTATGCTAAAGCCTTTGACTGTGTGGATTACAACAGACTGTGGAAAATTCTTCAAGAGATGGGACTATCAGACCACCTTACCTGCCTCCTGAGAAATCTGTATGCAGGTCAAGAAGCAACAGATAGAACCAGACATGGAACAATGGACTGGTTCCAAACTGGAAAGGAGTACGTCAAGGCTGTATATTTTCATCCTGCTTATTTAACTTATATGCAGAGTACATGATGTGACATGGTGGGCTAGATGAAGCACAGTTGGAATCAAGATTGCCGGGAGAAATATCAATAACCTCAGATATGCAGATGATACAACACTTATGGCAGAAAGTGAAGAGAAACTAAAGAGCCTCTTGATGAAGGTGAGAGAGGAGAGTCAAAAAGCTGGCTTAAAACTCAACATTCAAAAAACTAAGATCATGGCATCTGATCCCATCACTTCATGGCAAATAGATGGGAAAACAATGGAAACAGTGACAGACTTTCTTTTTTTGGGCTCCAAAATCACTGAAGATGGTGACTGCAACCATGAAATTAAAAGATGCTTGCTCCTTGGAAGAAAAGCTATGACAAACCTAGATAGTGTATTAAAAAGCAGAAATATTACCTTGCTGACAAAGGTTCACCTAGTCAAAGCTATGGTTTTTCCAGCAGTCATGTATGGATTTGAGAGTGGGGCCAAAAAGAAGGCTGATCACTGAAGAATTGATGTTTTTAAACTGTGGTGTTGGAGAAGACTCTTGAGAGTCCCTTGAACTGCAAGAAGATCCAACCAGTTAATCATAAAGGAAATCAGTCCTGAATATTCATTGGAAGGACTGATGTGAAGCTGAAGCTCCAATACTTTGGCCACATGATGCAAAGAGCTGACTAATTGGAAAAGACCCTGATGCTGGGAAAGACTGAAGACAGGAGGAGAAGGGGATGGCAGAGCATGAGATGGTTGGATGGTATCACCGACTCAATGGACATAAGTTTGAAAAGGTTCTGGGAGGTGGTGAAGGACTGGGAACCCTGGCGTGCTGCAGTCCATGGGGTCACAAAGAGTCGGACATAATTGAGCAAATGAACAACAACAACAGTAACGTATATAAGCTACACAAAATGCAACATGTTCTACCTAAAGTATAATGCCCATGGAAGCAAGCTAGCTTTGCCCCAGCCACCACCCCCAGGGAAATATTAAACAGTATTGGACAGGAAGGATCATGCTGGCCATGTTAATTAGCAATGGATGATGATTTTAGTTGGGGTTTCCCTGGTGGCTCAGTGTAGAGAATCTGTCTGCCAATACAGGAGATGTGGGTTCAGTTTCTGGGTTGGGAAGATCCCCTGGAGAAGGAAATGGCAACCCACTCTAGTATTCTTGACTGAGAAATTCCATGGACAGAGGAGCCTGGTGGGATACAATCCATCGGACTGCAGAAGAGTTGGACACAGCTTAGTGACTAAAGAACAACAACATGGTTTTAGTTGAGAATCTACAAGTAGGACATGTATTGCCAAAGGGGAATGCTGATGGGGCATGGAAGTAGCAGTGAAGACCACAGAATAACAGGTTGTCTGGACAGAGCCACACTGGGTAAGGGTTCTTCAAAGTGCTGCTGCTCCTGATGCTAAGTCGCTTCAGTCATATCCGACTCTGTGTAACCCCATAGATGGCAGCCCACCAGGCTCCTCTGTCCCTGGGATTCTCCAGGCAAGAATACTGGAGTGGGGTGCCATTTCCTTCAAAGTGAAGGATGTGCAAAAGTAACCTAAGAGCTCCAGGTGTATCTTTTATAAGTAGGGTCACAATGTAATCTATCATTTAAACCAAGACTCTTTCTGATAATGAAAGGAGACACAACTAATAATTTATAGATGAATAATAAGTATATGCAGATATGCAGATGACACCACCCTTATGGCAGAAAGTGAAGAAAAACTAAAGAGCCTCTTGATGAAAGTGAAAGAGGAGAGTGGCAAAGTTGGCTTAAAGCTCAATATTCAGAAAATGAAGATCATGGCATCTGGTCCCATCACTTCCTGGCAAATAGATGGGGAAACAGTGGAAACAGTGTCAGACTTTATTTTTTGGGGGCTCCAAAATCACTGCAGATGGTGACTGCGGCCATGAAATTAAAAGACACTTACTCCTTGGAAGGAAAGTTATGACCAACCTAGATAGCATATTGAAAAGCAGAGAATTACTTTGTCAACTAAGGTCCGTCTAGTCAAGGCTATGATTTTTCCAGTGGCCATGTATGGATGTGAGAGTTGGACTGTGAAGAAAGCTGAGCACTGAAGAATTGATGCTTTTGAACTGTGGTGCTGGAGAAGACTCTTGAGAGTCCCTTGGACTGCAAAGAGATCCAACCAGTCCATTCTGAAGGAGATCAGCCCTGGGATTTCTTTGGAAGGAATGATGCTAAAGCTGAAACTCCAGTACTTTGGCTACCTCATGTGAAGAGTTGACTCATTGGAAAAGACTCTGATGCTGGGAGGGATTGGGGGCAGGAGGAGAAGGGGATGGCAGAGGATGAGATGATTGGATGGCATCACTGACTTGATGGACATGAGTTTGAGTGAACTCCGGGAGTTGGTGATGGACAGGGAGGCCTGGCATGCTGCAATTCATGGGGTCGCAAAGAGTCGGACACAACTGAGCAACTGAACTGAACTGAACTGAATAAGCATAAACTGAGACTTTTCTGAACAAATCCAGAAGGATGCTGATCCTATTTATAAGGTAGTTACATGTAAGTACAGATGTTAAATTAAATGGGTCTTGAGAATAGGCTAAAAGCTGTCACTCTCGAAATATTAGTCATTCAAGCAAAGTTTTGATTTTAAAAGGTTACTATTATTCAAGACAATGCAAGCCACAGATATAAAGTTTAACTCTTCTTGTAGCCACAGTTAAGAAATAAAAATAAACTGGTGAAATTAATTTTAATAAAATATTTGCTTTTGTGCAGTATTCCTAAATCATTATCATTTCAGTATATAATCAATATGAACAGACTGTTAATGTTTGCATTCTTATTCTCCAACCACATCTTGGAGAATAAGTAGATTTTGAATATGCTGAGATAGAGAGCTCCCAGAAGGAGAGGAGAGAAAAAGACTCCTATGCTTTCCACGTAGAATGAAGAAATGATGCCAAAATTTTGTTTAAAGGTGAGAACCACATATTTCCAGCTCTACTGATACATATTGACATATAAGAACTACAAGGTTTTAAACAAGTGGAGGGGATTCTAAACCTGGGTTGGAGGGAAAGGTGATGAGTGAGAGGTGGGACTCAGAGGAAGAGATGAGGGGGAGATGGCACACAGATCCTGGGAAGTGAGCATGAGGGTCTTCATAATGAAAGAAAGCTGAACCTCGGGGGAGGAAGACAAGGTGATGCACCTGCAGAAGACAGAAGAACACATACTGCACTTTTTGACCAGAAAGAGAATAAAACAGTACCTGGATTACTCCTGGAGCTGCCTGAGGTCTGAGCACACAATCTTTTATTCCCAGTGTGCAGCACAGTGCCCAGTGCAGTTTAGTCCAGTTCAGTCGCTCAGTCATGTCCAACTCTTTGCGACCTTTGCCAGGCCTCCCTGTCCATCATCAACTCCTGGAGTTTACCAAACTCATGTCCATTGAGTCGCTGATGCCATCCAACCATCTCATCCTCTGTCGTCCCCTTCTCCTCTTTATAGTCCAACTCTCACATCCATATATGACCACTGGAAAAACCATAGCCTTGACTAGACAGACCTTTGTTGACAAAGTAATGTCTCTGCTTTTTAATATGCTATCTAGGTTGGTCATAACTTTCCTTACAAGGAGCAAGCATCTTTTAATTTCGTGGCTGCAATCACCATCTGCAGTTATTTTGGAGCCCCCAAAAATAGTCAGCCACAGTGCAGACTGTGTACTTAGTAAAGCTGTAGTAACGCCATAACTCTTGGGTGGATCAGTCTCCAGGTTCTGATGTGTACAAGGAAAGTGGCCTGGAATGAAGGGCAGGTAAGTACCATCTGTGGGACACCTCCACATTCTAGGACCAAATGAACTGTGTCTTTTCATATACAATGACACTGAGGTTGGAAATGTTGGTCCCACTTTAAGGATGAGAAGGCAGAGGCCAAAAATGGTCAATTACCTTGTCAAAGGCCTTCCCAGCTAGGAACTGTCAAAGCTGGGATTTGAACTTAGGACTATTTGCTTATGAACCCTGTGCTGTTTCTATGATACCACTGCTGTCTAGCCAGTCAGTGACTTTCTTTTGAGAATAATAATAACAGTAATAATAATAACAGTGATGATGCTGATGCTGTTCATAGCTCATACATAGTTCTATATCACTTGCTAAGTTTCTGGCACGGTTCCAAACACTTACTCTACATTAATTCATTTAGTCCACATAATCACCCCAGGAGGTAGATGCTATCATTATCTCCATGTTACAGAGGAAGCTGAGGCACAGAGAATTTAAGCCACTTGCCAGAGGTCACACAGAAGATGAGTGGCTAAGCTGGGATTGCAAGCTTGGTCACTTGGTTCAAGAGTCCACAGCTTCACCTCTCCTCCCCCAGTACCTACAAGGGAAGGTTTTGCTATATGGTATAAATGTAGTCCAGAGAAGGCAATGGCACCCCACTCTAGTACTCTTACCTGGAAAAGCCCATGGCGGAGGAGCCTGGTAGGCTGCAGTCCATGGGGTCGCAAAGAGTTGGACACAACTGAGTGACTTCACTTTCAATTTTCACTTTCACTTTTCACTTTCACACATTGGAGAAGGACATGGCCACCCACTCCAGTATTCTTGCCTGGAGAATCCCAGGGACAGAGGAGCCTGGTGGGTTGCCGTCTATGGGGTTGCACAGAGTCGGACACAACTGAAGCAACTTAGCAGCAGCATAAATGTAGTCAGGCTTCTCTAGTGGCTCAGTTGGCAAAGCATCTGCCTGCAATGCAGGAGACCCAGGTTCAATCCCTGAGTCTGGAAGACCCCCTGGGGAAGGAAATGGCAACCCACTCCAGTACACTTGCCTGGAGAATTCCATGGACAGAGGAGCTGGGCAGGCTATAGTCCATGGGATTGCAAAGAGTCGGACATAACTGTGTGACTAACTTTGACTTTCATAAATTTGGTCAAGTTGTAGGACACAAGATAGGAATTTGCCTTGGATATTGAAGTACAAGGTCTTGTTCCTGGGACTACGGTTGATTACTTTTCAAATCTGACTCATTGTTCTTCCAGGATGTGACTTAGAGAAATAGGTCATCCAAGTCGTGTTACTTCAAAACAGGTTGAGAGCCTCATTACTGACTGGGGTGTGACATGTGCAGATATTCTCAGCACAAGATTTATATTTGACCTCAATAATAGCAGGGGCTTCTCTAATAGCTTAGTTGGTAAAGAATCCTCCTGCAATGAAGGAGACCCCAGTTCAACTCCTGGGTCTGGAAGATGCTGGAGAAGGGATAGGCTACCCACTCCAGTATTCTCGGGCTTTCCTTGTGGCTCAACTGGTAAAGAATCTGCCTGCAACATGGGACACTTGGGTTGGATCCCTGGGTTGGGAAGATCCCCTGGAGAAGGGAACGACTACCCACTCCAGTATTCTGACCTGGAGAATTCCCTGGACTGTATAGTCCATGGGGTTGCAAACAGTCAGACAGGAATGAGTGACTTTCACACACAATTCAATAATAGCATGTACAGAGACTGAGAGATGCCAGATATTCAGTAGCATCCTGCCTGAAGCCAACAGTAGGCTGTGCCTCTTAACCAATAGCATAGCATAACCTCAGAAAAAACAAATATTTATTCCTCGAGTCAGTCATTCATTGCCTCAGCTAATATTTATGGCTTTCATCCCCAGCACTAGCCAGCAGAGAGAGCTTTGTCGAGCTTCAGGGATTCCAGCAGCAGCCAGGTGGAAGAGCTGTAAAATTTTCAGGCAAAATCCACCACTTTAGAATGGGAGAAGGAGCTGACAGGTGACCTGCCTGGAGGAGAACGTGGCTGACCTCAGGCTGACAAGTGGTCTAAAGGAGCACCTTCCATGAGGGAGTCATATATCAACCAGGATGGACTGGGGAAAGGAAAGGTCTACTCTGGGATTAGTGTTCTTATAGTCACTGAGCTCTGTGACTTCAGACAAGGCATTTAACTGTTCCAGGTCTCAGTTTCTGAGAGTAACATGGAGAGACTGACTCAGTTTCATTCAAGATACTTCCAGTTCTATGCTAAAGCTATTCAATTTCATTCCCACTCCCAAACAAGGCCAGGATTCTAAGAATCCCAGGCTAAGTCTGAGCTTACGGCTCCTGGCTTGCCCAGAAGGGAGACTCACATCTCCACCATCTCTGCAGACGTGCATCCAGCCTGAGACGGTAGATTTTGGATGTTCAAGGGCAACTTATTTTGTCAACTCTCAAATTCAAAAGTATTACTCTTCGAGAGAGTTTTGCCTATAATCCAGTAGAGAGCAATAAATGAAAACATTGGAGGAGGCAGGGCTTTGCTGAGGAAGGAGCATGGGACAATAGGAAGAACTGAAGTTATCAGGTGGGTCACAAGTTTGTTTGGGTTTTTTCTTAAGATGTTATGGACAACCTTGAATGAACTTTTTGGCCAACCCAATCGATGGTGAAAGTATTTGAATGCTTCATTGAGTTGAGACCTTTGGATTTTATTTTGTAAAAGATGACATGTCCTCACAAGTGCTTATGCCATGGAGGGGGTGACTTGAATGTGTTTTAGAATAAAAGATCTGGTAGCAGGGCAGAAGCTGGACTGGAGAATGGAGACACTTTACTCTCCCATTCACTCACTCACTTACTGTAGTACAATTATCTATATCTTCAATAAATATTTGTTGATTAAATAAGTGACCATTTGGTCACCAGAAAAAATTAGTTTCTTCCTTAGGCATTTTGCTCCTAGGACCTGGTGTCCAGTAAACATGTAATTGCCCTAATGTGAGAGCTAATGTGAGAATGTTGTTCAGGTCAGGTCCCACAGCAGATGACGTAACAAGGAAAGGGTAAAGAAACATCATCTTGGGAAATGTGCTACCATTTCTGATTTCCTGGTTCTGACTTCCTCTTGGAATAATTTCACATGGCCAGCTGCATCAGCACGTTGAGTTATACAAGGTAGCTAGCTGTCGCACTGCAACAGGCATGACGTATCATTCCATTGATGCATGAAATTAAAAAGATGTGGCTTGCTAGAGATACAGCAGATAAACCAAACTTGCTTCTCAGCCCATCTACTTTTATTCACACAGGAAAATCTCAGAAGAAGAAAACGAAGAACCAGTCAGCTTGATTAACTGACCATAGACTGGTGCCAATAAACAGTTTCATGCCATCCACAGTTAACAAAGTGGGGGTGTTGGATATTTATTGAGTTCCTACTATGTGCTTGGCATGCTAGCAGATGCGATGGGTAGAGGAATAAATGAAATCCACTGAATATCAGAGAAGAGGCATCTTATCCAACCTGAAAACATCAGGCAAAGCTTCTTGGTAGAAGTAATGCCTAACCTGAAAGTTGAAGGGAAACTAGGAATTCACCAAGAAGCAGAAAAGGGAAAAAGCAGGGCAGGTATGCAGAGGTGGTGGCCAGGGTTGGGCAGGTTGGGGTGGGGAGCAAGACTCCCCACTTCCTGCACCAGGACGGAGCTTTTGCTACGGACGTCGCTACCCAGGGCTCCAACATGGACAGCGAATTTCTGCCAGAAGGTGAAGAGACACAGTGAGCAGGCGTCAGAGCAGATGTGGCAAGTGCATGGGGTTAATCAAGCATTCTGCAGCCAGGAAGAGAAATAAATGCCCCCAGGGCAATACTGGCAGCAGCTGGCAGGAGATGGCACAGAGTCAAACTTTGTCCTCCTGGAATAAGAGCTGCTCTGCCACTCGGAGGACTGGAAGCACTCGCCCAGCACTCCTCTCTGGACCCTCCTTGTTACAGAAAGGGCAATAGAAAGGGGGAAGGGCAAAAAATTAGTAACAGTGTCACTGATCTGCAATAAAGAAAGTAATCAATAATCATTCTATGAAGGAAAAGGAGAGACGGAGAAGATGGCTATTTGGTAATTTGATGGTTTCTATTTGCTTCTCTGTCTTTGATTTTACAGTTGGGAAGGATGTGAGTGTTATTACATGGCAATGAGGTTGCTATGGTAACTCCTTATTGTTTAATATAAGACTAGCTAAATCTTAGATAAGTTACTGGGAGAAAAATTAATGCTGCCAAAGGCCAGTTTCAGTTTTTTATTCTTTTTTGTGTCTGTAATGTTTCTGCCTGTTTTCCCTTCATAATCTACCCTTCTCCTAGGACATCAAACACATGTCAGGATGAAGGATGGCTTCAGTCATTATTGAAGGGATCCTCTACCATAGAAAACCAACCAGGACCCAGCGGTCAAGGGGAAAAAGGTCAATAAAAGAGGTGACTGTCTGGACCCAGGAGAATTTAAGAGGTGGCTCAACCCTAACTTTGCTGGCCAACGTATCTGTGCTTGAATTCCAGCTTGGCTATGTACCCATTCTGTGACCATGGGCAATGAAACTTTCTGGACTGGTTTCTTAATCTTCAAAAATAAGGAAAATGATGACATCCATCTCATTGAGTTTTGTTGGGAAAAATAAATTGCCTGGAAAATCTCAGGGACAGAGGAGACTGGTGGGCTACAGTCCACGGGATCACAAAAAAATTGGACACAACTGAGCAACTGAGCACATACAGACAGAGGCAGTATTTAGTGCTCAATAATTAGCTATTATTTTTTCTCTTTTCCTTCTCCTCCAATTTTGATAATGATAATGACGATGATGGCAATGACTATTGTCTTTTTAATACATTAAGGTCTAGTTTCAAATCCATGTCTTCCAACTTCCCTTACTTCCCTATAACACACAAAGCTTGCTTCTCTAGGCATTGCCTTTGGCCTGCTTTTAGGTGACACAAGGCGGGCACTAGGTTGGGGGCGAGGAAGTAGAGAATAGGGAGTCACTGACAAGTCACAGGAGCTTGCTTTGCCCCAGATCCTAGGCCAGGCCCTAATTTGCATTATCTTCCGGTGTTACAACATTCCAGTGATGTAAGTGTGGTTCTCTCCATTATACAGAGGAAGAAACTGAAGCTTGGAGAGTTTTACTACTTGGCTGTTGTTCCCACAGCTTACACATGGTAGCTCTGCAGACATTTGATTTCAAAACCCATACTTTTTCACAGCCATTCTGAGCATCCATTTTTTATGGGTTTTCTTCTGATGCATTTCTATCTTATCTTCCCTGCCCAGCAATCCTGGGAATCGGAAGAGGGCCTTCATTTCTTCTTTTTTGTGTTCTACCCTTTCATGTGTTCCAGCCATAGCACATAGGATAGACTCAACTAAAGCCTGTTGACTGAGGTATTAGAATCAAGTTAAAGAAAAAAAAAGAAATGAGACAAGAAAAACAGATGCAGCCTTGTCTGACGGCAGAGACTGACATGGCTAACGTATTGAGTCTTAGATTTCAAATGACAGCAAGGATACAGAGACAAAAAAGTATCAAAATTCTGACATAACTGACAATCAGGGAAAAACAAAGGCTATGAAACTAGTGGTTAGAATAAAGCAGGTGAAGTCTGAAGAAAACTAATTAACTTTCCAATTATGTCAGAAGTTGTAAATTATAAGTTTTCGCACCGTTAGAAAGGAGGCTGCGGGGAAAGGATGACAAACCCGAGGTTTCAATAACGCCAGAGAACACATAACTTTCATTAATAGGCAGCTCTGGCGGTAATATTATAAAAAGCATTCTGGTTTCCTGAAATTCCCTTGTAATGAATGGCTTCTCAATTCAATAATTTTATTTCAGTTAATCTATCACCTTGAAAGCACATGCTAAGGAAGCCTAGCAGAGCGCTCTTTTGGATAATTTAATAAATGTTTCATTTTTTCTCAACTCCCCCCTGCCTCAAGTGATAACCTTGTTAGAGCAATAGCCTTAAACCACAGACAAGAGGTCCACTCACAGCGTCTGCAGTGAGCCTTGTTCTTCTCTCTGCAAGTTGCATGAAAACTTTAAGAAGTGAATGGTTAAAATGTGTTTCGTGATTGACTAGCAATTTTATTAATATATTTAAATTTTCACTTAGGAAAATTATGTATGAAGTATGAAAATCTTGACAATTTCAGCATTAGATAGGTGAAAGTATCTTGTGGCTTTAAAGCCTCACAGAACTGAGCTTGGATTTGGGCTTGATCCCCACCTGCCTTCTGACTTTGAGGTCACAGGACCCCCATTTTTCTGTGTAGGATGAACAGAATAATGCCTGCTGTGTTTGAATGCTGCCGCTGCTGTTTAGTCTCTAAATTGTGTCTGACTTTTTGTGACCCCATGGACTGTAGCCCACGAGGCTCCTGTGTCCATGGAATTCCCCAGGCAAAAATACTAGAGTGGGTTACCATTTCCTTCTCCAGGGGAGCTCCAGGGATCAAACCCAAGTCTCCTGTGTCTCCTGCATCAACAGGCAGATTCTTTACCACTGAGCCACCTGGGAAGGCCCATATGAGTGCTATCATGCTGCAAAAAATTAATGCATGAGTGCTTGGTAGATTGTAGGCACTCAATCAATGGTTCTTTCATTAGTAAAAGTACCTTCAGCTTTCTTTCTTTTTCCCTGCACTACGCCACATGCAAGGTCTTAGTTCCCACACCAGGGATTGAACCCACACCCCCAAAAGTGGAAGCACGGAGACTTAGCTGCCAGACTGCCACTGAATTCCCAGTGTTCATTTTTTTTCAGCATCAAACATTGACTGAGCACTTCTTGCCAGATAATAGAGACTGTACTAGATGCCAGAGACTCAATATGAAAAAAACAGTCTCGAAGTCACTCACTGTCTCACTCTCTCTCTCTCTCCTCCTATCTCTTTGCTCAGCCTGCCCTCTTCAACCTAGAGATTCTTACCCTAGCTGAAGGTCTGTAAGTCCTTGGTAAAGATTTATTTCCAGTATAAGTAGTAATACTACAGCCCCAGTTGCTCTGTCTGACAATAATACAGTCCCTTACATGGATAAATACAGAAGATGCTTACACTCTTTTATCTTATGTGGGCAGAACTGTGTTACCACTGATAACAACAGCCTGCATTTTAGAAGGATGATACTTGGTTGATATCCTTTCTTTACAGGTTGGGAGGCTGAGATGCAGAGAGAGATGCCTAAATCTAACTCCCCAAGTCAAATGCTGTCCCACAATGCTTTCTCTACACTCTCTCCTTCTCTGCTGTGGGAACTGGACAGACAAAGACCAGAATCTAAGTTGTGAAGATGAGGAAACCAAGATGAGGGAGAGGAACTAACATGCCTGTTATTAATGCTGTAAGTGACTGGTGGAGACAATATTAGAAACCAAGTGCTTTATCACTTGCAGAGTCTTATGGTCCCTCAGCTCACATGCGCCAGGAGGCACCATGAAACACTGGGCAACCTCTGAATAATAATAATACCGATAATGACGACAGCAGCCATCGGTTAACATGTACTTCCTCCCTCTCAAGTGCTGTTGAATGAGTGCTGGATCTCATTGGTCTTGGCAGCAATACTATAAGATAGGTATATTACTTTTCCCATCTATACACATGACTGAAAGACACAGATAGATAAAGAAACATTTCCAAAGCAACAGAGTAAGTATAGCCGGCATTTAAACCCAGGACGCTGGATGCCAAACTTGACCCTCTTCACTGCTTCACTAACTGTAATAGTTTGTCTTCCTAGGTATTGGCTCATGTATGTACATGGATCTGAGTATGTATATCTCCCCACACATTTGGGGGAAAAAAAAAAGATTTAGTCCTCTGTGCAGTAAAGAATTAACATGCAGGCCTGAGGCTGCTGTCTTTAAAGGATATGCTTGCAAGATTAGTCCCTGACTGATGACTGGGAACTTGGCTCTGAAAATGGTGCTTACATGTGAAGATTGGTCCACTGTACCTAGACTGTTAATGCAAATAATTGGGTTCATTCTCAATACCTGCTTTATTCCTTTGGAGACTGGACTTTTGTAGTTGTTAGGCAGAGAGTGCATATGTGACCAGCTCCTCAATAAAGCTCTTGGGCACTAAATCTCAAATGAGCTTCCTTGGACCAGAAACATCTTAACAAACATTGCTGCATTTTCACTGCTTGGGTAGAAAGCATTCTACGTGACTCCTCAAGGGATGGAGAGAAGTTAGGAAGACTGAACACAGATCCTTTCAAAGTCCACTAAGTTTTTCCCTTATTGATCCAGCTGTATCCTTGTTGCACCTCTATAAGAAGTCTTAGCTATATGGAGGACTATATGTGGAATCTTGTGAGTTCTCCTAGTGAATTAATGAATGCGTGCATACCCCTAAAACAATTCCTCACTCATAGGCTATGAAATAAATTCCTTGGATTAACCAGTTAGTAAATATATTTTTGCACTCCTAATTTTTCCCTTCATGTTTAAGATATAACTGATATGCTCAGTTGCTTAGTCATGTCTGACTCTTTGCAACCCCATGGACTGTAGCCTGCCAGGCTGCTCTGTCCATGGAGTTTTCCAAGCAAGAATACTGGAGTGGGTTGCCATTTCTTTGTGCAATAAGTGACATACAATACTATATTAGTTCTAGGTATACAGCCTAATGATCTGATATAATATATATATACATATCAGTCCTGAATATTCATTGGGAGGACTGATACTGAAGCTGAAACTCCAATAATTTGGCCACCTGATGTGAAGAACTGAATCACTGGAAAAGACCCTGATGCTGGGAAAGATTGAAGGCAGGAGGAGAAGGGGATGACAGAGGATAAGATGGTTGGATGGCATCACTGACTTGATGGATATGAGTTTGAGCAAGCTCCGGGAGTTTGACGGGGAAGCCTGGAATGCTGCAGTCCATGGGGTTGCAAAGTGTCAGACAGTACTAAGCAACTGAACTGAACTGATACATACACACACACACACACACACACACACACACACACATATATATATATATAAAACAAAACTATTTCTATGATAAGTTTTGTTAACATTCATCATTTCACATAGATACAATTTTTTTTCTTGTGATACAAACTTCAGATTTATTCTCTTTCCAGCTTTCAAATATATGATATTGTATTCTTAATTACTATTATCATGTTATACATTATAGCCCCAGAACTTATTTATCTTATGCCTTGAAGTTCACATATTTTAACCACTTTATTTTATTATTTTTATTTTGACCATATTTCTTTTCTTTGTCCAACTATTCATTCAAGAAACACTCATCAAGAACTTACTCTGTGCCAGAGAATAAGATTCACATTGTAGTAGAGAAGATACACTTTAGGATACACACAATAGGACAAACACATAATAACAATAGTAAAAACATACACATGGACATACACAAACACACTGTATACATATACATATATGTGTGTGTGTGTGTGTGTGTGTACATATATAAAATAGTTTTGTGATCTGAGATACCAAGGGAAAGTACAAACGACTGTACAAGTCTATGAGAACCTACTGTATAGCATAAGGGGAAAAAGGTACAACCTGTTTATAGAACATATATTAAATTAACCTTAAAAATGCATTCCTATATACATTAGATGCAAACAAATACTGTTTGATTCCATTTATACACGATAACTAGAATAGTCAAATTCAAAACACCAGTACTGTATATTAATGCATCTATATGGAATTTAGAAAGATGCTAACGATGATCCTACATGCAATGCAGCAGAAGAGACACAGATGTAAAGAACAGATTTTTGGACTCTGTGGGAGAAGGCGAGGGTGGGAGGATTTGAGAGAATAGCACTGAAACATGTATATTGGTGGTGGTGGTGGTGGTGGTTTAGTTGATAAGTCATGTCCGACTCTTGCGACCCCATGAACTGAGGCCTTACAGGCTCCTCTGTCCATGGGGTTCTCCAGGCAAGAACACTGGAGTGGGTTGCCATTTCCCTCTCCAGGAACATGTATATTACCATACATAAAATAGATGACCAGTGCAAGTTCGATGCATGAAACAGGGCACTCAAAGGCAGTGCTCTGGGACAATCCAGAGGGATGGGGTTGGGAGGGAGATGGGAGGGAGGTTCAGGATAGGGGGACACGTGCACCCGTGGCTGATTCATGTTGACATATGGCAAAAACCATCACAATATTGTAAAGTAATTATCCTCCAATTAAAATTAATTAAAAAAAGAAGAGTCAAATTCATAGAGTCTGAAAGTACATTAGTAGATGCTGGGGTGGGGTGGGGTAGGAAATGTTTAATGGGGACAAAGTTTCAGTTTAGGAAGGTGGAAAATTCTGGAGATGGGTAATAGTGAGAGTTGCACAACAATATGAATGTATTAGTGCCACTGAACTGCAGAGTTAAATCTGGCTAATACAGTATGCTTTATATTATGTGACTTTACCACAATAAAAAAAGTTAAATTGTATTTGTTAGTTGGAAAACATTTAAGAATAAAAAAATAAGAGTTGAAAAAATAAAAGACCAAGGCAGGCCTGTCTGACTTAGATGCAGGTATCATAGAAGATCCCCCTGAGAAAATGATATTTCAGCCTGAACAACAAGTCCACTTACCTAGGTGAAGGGCAGGTGGGGAACAGAGGAGTAGAATTTGTGGGGATACCTTCCAAGTTTTAAAATGTAGGACAATAAAATGTAGGACCTTATTGGGTATCACGGATAACTGGGTCAGGAAAAAGGGATCTTCTGTAAGGAATGTTCTGTAAGCCCTTCTCGGGGCAATCTTATCCTAGCATTTTGAGTGACTTACGAGAATGGCAGACAACGGTGCTCTCCACTGCCATGTGATTTTAAGTCAGATACTTCCCTCCAGCACTGCTGACAGAGGACGGTCACGCCTGGGTCATCTCAGCCAGCCCCAGCTCCTCCACGGTGGAAATTGGGGACTGCTGTCATTGAATAATTGCAGCTTGCCTGCTGAAATGCAGATGTGCAGTCAATGGAGAGGATTCAATTTGTGGAGGGGCCAAGAGGGAAAAGAGAGAGGCAGTCCAAGTAGCTTCAGACTTTCTATTTACTCTCTTCCAAGTACTCGGTTATTCAGAGGACTGGAGTCGATTTGTCTGTATTTCAAAGGGAAGTGAGCTCAGATGCCTGGACATTCAGGAAGGAGAAGGAGAGGGATAGGACAGGGGTTAGAGATGGGCTGGGGTCCATCCAAAACTGGCCTAAGGGGGCTGCTGTGGGCTTGAGAGAGAGGGATGAAGAGCTGCAAAGACTCCCTTCTTTTCCTTCTCCACTGTGGATAGTGACATAACATCCCTGACCATGTATGACACACCTCATGAGGGGCCAGGAGGGAAGGAGGATGGAAGCTCTTTAGAGCAGAGCACAGAGGGAACAAAGCGAGCCCAAGAGGACTTTCTAAGCAATAGTGTCTGGGACAAAAGAAGAGCTGGGCTCAGTCCTCTCCCAAGATATGCAAAAGTCAGAATTTTATAAATCTGACCCTCATGGGCTTACCTGATCATTTCTAGTCTTCCTTATTATGGCTTGTAAATTCTACTATCTTTGTTTAGAAAACAGGTAAAATTAAATCATTATCATATACTAGTCATTCTCCTTGGGCTTCCCAGGTGGCACTAGTGGTAAGGAACCCGCTTGCCAAAGCAGGAGACATAAGAGACTCAGGTTCGAGTCCTGGGCCGGGAAGATGCCCTGGAGGAGGAAATGGCAACCCACTCCAGTATTCTCGCCTGGAGAATCCCCATGGACAGAGGAGCATGGCAGGCTACAGTCAACAGGATCGCAAAGAGTCAGACATGATAGAAGTAACTGAGCATGTATACCTACTCTTCTAGGTGCTAATGTCAAATTATTTAAATCTGAAAAGAAACCGAGGCATTTAGTCCATATGTTATAAATTTGGAAATGGGTTCATTTACACGTTGTCCCTATGAACACTGAGTGCTGCACGTCTCTCATGGCATCACATAATTAACAGCTTTATTTCATTTCATCCTTGAAGAAATCTTCACAATATAAAAAAGAAAACTTACATCCATCCTTCCTTTTCTCTGGTATGCAGCTCCTTCCAAGAGCCAGGCATTGCCTTATACTCTAGTCAGGCAGCCTTGCCCAGGACCACACATTTTCCATCTCGGGGAAGAGGGTGGAGAAACAGAAAGATTAATGCTGGGAGCACAGAGCAAGATGTAGAGTTGAATAAATAAATGAATGAGTGAGTGAGTTTGGTGAATTAATAAATAAATAGAATGGCTGGTGAATTGAGAAGCTGACTAAAAGTAGAAACAGCAATATATTCTCACAAGGAGGGATGAATATTTTCAAACTCATTTCTAGCCTAGCCTAACCACAGGAAACTCCAAACATCATTCAGCATGGGCAACAAAAAGTCATTGAACTCAGAAAGGGCAGTAAAATGAGGAAAGAAACTCATTTTGCTCAGACTTGCTTGAGCTATGGTTTAACACAGTTTAGGACCACGGTCACAAAGCCCTCAGGAATAATCTAATGTGCTTGAAAGTATCATATTAAATTACATTTCATTACATTTTGCCCAAACAGCATAGCAATATCTGTGTACGATATTTGTAACAGAATGCAAAAATGTGCCTTGTATTTGCATACTATTAACCTATTTAAAATCCCAAGCAGAAGAAGATGAATTGGACTCTTCTGCAGTCTAATGCATTAGAATACAAAATGTGGAAATATAAAGTAGCATTAAACAACTGCAAACATAATAATAAGCACTGTAATTGTGATGCAGTGATTTCAGATTGCAATAAATTCACACAGTATTGTCTACAATATCACACTGAGGTAAGGAATGCTGGTTTGAGGTATAAAACAAAGCCTTAAGGAAATATAAATGGTGCTGCCTATATTCCCACCATCCCATTAAGAATCAATTAACTTCATCTGGGAAATAAAATGCACATAGCTAAATAATATGGAGAGAAACTTCACGTTGCTTGCCTCCTTGACACAGTAGATGCTCAATGAAAAATTATTGAGGCATTAGATACACATGTCATTCATTCTCCAAACATTCATCACACTCATTATACCTACTATGTACCAGACACTAAATTATTCATAAAAAGGGAGTACACACAGGGAAGCAGAAGAAACAAAAAGATAGACAAGCGCATCTTCCTGGGCTGAGGCCCACTCCCATCCTCTCACATGGCTGACAGAGGAGTATAGGATAATACATGTCCTGAGTGGAGGGAATAATCCACGCATTCCTTATCAAGTCTATTGTCTCCGTTCTTTGTTAAGCTTACAGGGTCTGGGTTCATTTTCACTAAATGAGCCATCACATCTCCTTAGAGAGGGCTCATAGTTTCATGAGGGAGAATCATTTGTGCTTAACCTTGTAGGATGAGTAAAGGAGGTGTGTTCTTTGGCAAATGGATCAATATGTACAGAAGCATCTGTGAGAAATTAACATGCTAGAGTGTAGAGTGGGAATATACACATCACACTTGATCGTAATGACTGCTAACGTGATTTCAGATTCTATGCTCAGACTAAACAGGAGTAGCCCTATACTACAGCACAGATATTAAGCAGTAATATGACTTAAGGGTAGAAAGGCATCTGACATTTGTTGAGTGCTCATTACATTTCACAAATCATGTCTAGGACTCTCTAATCAGCATCCCAATTAATTTTTAAGAACATTTTTTATGATGCAATCACCCTTCCTATGTTCAGATGAGGAAACTAAGTCACAGAGAGATGAAACAAATTTTCTAGTCTCATAACAAAGAAGCCTGCCGTGTTGAATGCCACCTATATTCCCCAAGCAGCAACTGTCACTAAAAACCAAAGAAAGCCTCTGGACATTTAAGATCAGGAAACGAGGCCCAGAGTCTAAGTGATGTGGCCAAAGTCATCCAGTGGTTGGCAAAGCCAAGTCTCCTGATTCCTATTCTAGTGCTCCACTAGCACATCAGAACCTCCACACTCTCATGTCTCCAGTTGCAGCCTGTGCAAACAAGGGAGACAGTGCAGTGATAGATTGTGCCTAAGAGCTATTTTAACAGCCCTGCTGTTCTGCTGGAGAAACACAGATGCTGCGATGTGTTCCCCCTGAAGCCTGCAGCCAGGTTACTGTTCAGGCAGCCACCAGATGCTGCTGTTCCCTAAAGATACCTGAAAGCAGCCAAGCTCCCGAGGACACACAGGGAGGACTGCCGGAACCAACAAAACCCCATCATGGTCATCAGGAGCCACCCTGAATCTTTTCCAATAGAGACACTCTGCCCACTTGGGTCAAGGCTCCAGGATAATTATCCAACAAAATGGACAGTGATCCCAGATATGGACTCCCCACGTTCAACATGGTTCCCTCAAAACCCAGCTGGAGGCCAGTCTTGCCTTGTGGCCAAGTCTGATTCTCTAAACTAGGGAAAGAAAAGAGAGGGAGAAAGGGAGGAATAAGCATCTACGACATGAGCACCACTGCCTCTGTCATCAAACAACTGGTGTCTAATGAAGGTTCATTTTCACAACAACTCTGTGTAGAAGTTACTATGATCCCCCTTTTACAAATGAGCAAACCAAAGCTATAAAAGTAGGGAAAAAGCATCAAAATATAATACAGTTAATCTTGGGTCAAGAAAGCTTTGATAATTGGTCTGAAGGGTTCCATGACTATTCTCTTTTAAGGAAAATGGCTGCAAAGATGACTTTCAATACTTAGCATGTCATCCCCCTTGAGATAAAATAACTGACTTTACAATCCCTGGAAAGTCCCTCCTTATCCCCCCTCCCTCTCTCTTCTGTGGTATCCATCTTTTCAAAATGGTTCTCTGCCTCCCAGCACTCTGGCAGAAAAGCATCTGTGCTCACTCTTTGGGGGATGAGGAAAGGAGAGACGGAGGGAGGCAGGGGCTGAGATTTATCCAGAATCCATTTTCATAAATGAGAACCTTTTCGCAGTGAAACAAATTTCCCACCTATGGTATCTCTGCATCTCATTTGACAACCCCCATCTCTTGATTATCCCTGTGGGTTGTAATGTACACTCTATTAAATGGGCGATAAACACAGCAAGGGTTATTGCTGCACATAATAGCCAACAGAGATCTTGTCGTTTAGCCTATTTCAGAGCCTTTCACACCTTCCTCCTACACCCTTCCCATGTCTGTACTAAAAGAGAGAAGCCAGAAATAGGTTTTGATGTACAGCATAAAGTCTCATCACTCATTCAACAAACTAAACATGTTATCACAGCCCCCAAACACAGTCTCCCTTTGGTGTCCTCATCTCAGAAAATGCATCTCCATCCACTCAGGTCCTCAAGACAGAAACCTAGGAATAATGCACAGTTCCTCTCTCTCTTTCACTGATCTCATTGAGTCCATCTCAAAGGCAAAAATGCCTCCTGAATATTTTTTCAAATATCCATCTTCACTGCCACCATCCACACTAGAAGTGTTTTTCCCTTGGATAGAGACTGGCAACATGCCTCTCTCTTCCCCACCCTACCTTCGTTTCCCTCCCTGTTTCACCTTCCCCCATCCATTACTCATTTATCTTTGAAAAGACAGAAATCTGATTGTGCCATTTCCATTCTCACCATTCACTGTGGGCTAATGTGGACATCGGAGAAGGCGATGGCACCCCACTCCAATACTCTTGCCTAGATAATCCCATGGACTGAGGAACCTGGTAGGCTGCAGTCCATGGGGTTGCGAAGAGTCGGACATGACTGAGCGACTTCACTTTGACTTTTCACTTTCATGCATTGGAGAAGGAAATGGCAATCCACTCCAGTGTTCTTGCCTGGAGAATCCCAGGGACGGGGGAGCCTGGTGGGCTGCCGTCTATGGGGTCGCACAGAGTCGGACACGACTGAAGCGACTTAGCAGCAGCAGCAGCAATGTGGATATGGGGCCAGGTGTTTTTCAACGATTATTCACTGACGTGTCCCGAGATCCCCCTTTTTTAATAGCTGTATACTCACCTCTCCACGCTTATGCCACACCCTCCAGTCCTCACATCATCCTGTTTGATCTGTCCAAGGTAACTTCCAGGCTGTGGTCCTTTGGCCTGAAACATGGTTTTCCTTTGTTCCAAATCAGGCCTGACCTTAAATGTCTGCAGAATGGGTGGATGCCCAGATGGTGGGATTTCAGGGATTCCTGTCCTAAAGTATCTCCCTCGTCCCACGTTAGATCATATCCACTGCCAACACCGCCAGACACGGGTGCTGCTCTGTCAGGCACTCGGCTAAGCCTGTACATATTCTGTCACATTAAGCATCACAAGGTCAAACAACTACAAAAGCTGGGTTTGAACCAAGGCCTTGTAACTCTCAAGTCTAGAATATTAACTATTATTCCCTTCCTTTATTACTTATATAGACTTAAACGTCCTAGGCTGCTTTCTCCCTATCCCTCCCCCCACCCCCCCGTGCTCCATCAGCTGCTTTATATATTTTATGTTTGATATTTGCTGTTGTTTTTGCCTGTTGTGCATTCCATTTTGTTTTCCTGGCAAACTCCCATTTGTCCTTTAAAATTCTCTTCGAATCTTTCCTTGAGCATTTCAGAGTCCTCTGTGTTCTTCTGATTTGTTTATATTCTTCTATCACAATATTCACCACACCAGATCACAATTAACTCTTTATTTGATTGTTTTATTCATACCTATAACCACTGAGTGTGAAATAGAGTGCGGACCCCATCATAAGATGGCTATCTGACCCTAGGCAACTTAATAAACATCGCAGAGTTTTATTATCCGCCTCATGGAACTATCAAGAGATTAAAGGCACAAATATATGTTCAGTTCAATTCAGTTCAGCCACTCAGTTGTGTCTGACTCTTTGTGACCCCATGGACTGCAGCATGCCAGGCTTCCCTGTCCATCACCAACTCGCAGAGCTTGCTCAAATTCATATCCATCGAGTCAGTGATGCCATCCAACCATCACATCCTCTGTCATGTCATTTATTCCTGCCTTCAGTCTTTTCCAGCATCAGGGTCTTTTCCAGTGAGTCAGTTCTCTGCATCAGGTGGCCAAAGTATTAGCGCTTCAGCTTCAGCGTCAGTCCTTTCAGTGAATATTCAGGGTTGATTTCCTTTAGGATTGACTGGTTTGATCTCCTTGCTGTCCAAGGGACTCTCAAGAGTCTTCTCTAACACCACAGTTCAAAAGCATCAGTTCTTTGGTGCTCACCTTTCTTTATAGTCCAACTCTATTGGGCCATAACAAACATATGTGATGTGCTTAGAATAGTTCACGGTATATGGTAAGTCCCAAATAAGTGTTAACTATACACACAAACACAAACACACACACACACACACACACACACATGCGTGCGTGTGTGCTAAGTCGCTTCAGTTGGCATCTGACTCTTTGCAACCCCATGGACTGGAGTCCACCAGGATCCTGTGTCCATGGGGTTCTCTAGACAAAAATACTGGAGATTCTTGTTAGAATACAGGGTTGCCATGCACTGCTCCAGGAGACTTTCCCAACCCACGGATCCAACCCTGGTCCCCTGTATTGCAGGTGAATATTCTACCGCTGAGTGAATATTCTACAGCACCGCCCCCTCCCCACAAATATATATATATATATATAATTTGTCTCCCTTAATAGGGAATGTCTCAGGAATGAGTCTTTTAACTGTATTCTATTCAATTTATGACAGTAAGGGAGATAAGTATAAACGTATTAGTAACTAAGTCAGCTTTTAAAAAACAGGTTCCAGAATTTATGAGTGCCTATTGTGAAATTGGTATTGCACCATTAGAAAGCAATTTAGGAATATATATAAATAGCTTGGCAATATTTACATAATTTGATCTGTACCTTTGACTTTTGGAAATTTGTTCAAAAGAAATGGTCAGAAATGCATGCAAAGATTGATTTGCTCATTCATAAAATACATGGAATGTCTATCATATGCCACACACAGTGCTAGACTCAATATTTATTGAATTTTTAATTGTAAGGAAAAAGTGCAAAACAGTTTAAATGCCGATCAATAGGGACTATATACCATGAACTATTATGCAAGTATAAAAAGTTATTTCTCAGGGAACGTCAATGTCATCAAATGACACTATTTTTAAGAGATTAGGATACCAAAGCATCATAAAATACAATCTCAATATTGTGTGACATTTACACAATACAGAATTTCTGGAGAAAATGCAAACAGCAAGTTGACAGTGATTTATGTAGATGCCAAAATTATGGGTGATTTTAATTCTCATCTTGAGTTTTTAAAAATATCTAAAATTTAGATCATAGTTATATATTTCCCATTTGCAAAAAAGCTGGTATGATTGAAAGATATAGAAAGCACAGAAATACATTATTTCAAAGGAAGTGACTCTCCCTTCATGCCCCACAAGGATGCAGGAGCAAGAAAGAAATGTAACAACACTTACAGGGAAAGAGTGTGGGCTTTGGAGTTCTGCACTTGGCTCTATGTCTCTGCTGCTTACCAACTATGACACCTCAGGCAGAATACTTCATCTTTCTGTGTCTCAGGTTTCTCATTAAAAAAAAAGATAATGTGGCTCATTGTAGAAGCTTAACAAAACATGAACTCCTTTTCTTAAGAACCAGCCTGTTTCCAAGATCCTCTGGGGGATGTGTCTGCAATTCTCTTAAATGCAAACCAAGCACTGGAAACCTTAAGACTAGAAAATGAATGTTAAAAAAAAAAATCCCACCAACTTAAGTGGGTGGCTTAGGCCCCAGTTCCTGCTCATGCATTCCCCACAAGATGGAAATGAAACCCGGCATTTCACTAAGTGACCTTGACAGCTCTCAGCCATGACACTAGGGGACGAGATCAGCATCCAGGCCACCCTCCCCAGTGACCTGAAGTGCCCCAGGCCCCCTACCCTTCTCTGACCTTTATCCCCATGGAACGATACATGGAACAACGACATTTGTAATTAGTATTTTTGTCATTTAAAGTTCACGAGATTTGTAGTCAATTATTGGCTAAAAACATTTATTATTTGCAATATATTATTAGTTTATTATGGCTCATTGCTTTAAAATACTTCGTTTAATCCTTTGCAGGTCCTTAAACACAAATATGGCAGCTATTAGCAACCTCTTCAGTCAGGCATAAAATTGTACCCAAAGGCCTCATAAACAATAGAGTGCTTTGCAAAGATTAAATCGGTGTACACAGCTGTGAAGGAGGCCATTAGGAAATGCATTATCATTCTGTTTTACTGTTACTTTGTGTGCCACTGTGCTCTTGTCAATCCATCAGCTAACCCTGCCCCTGCCCCGTAAGTGGAAGAGCCTCCACATCTTACCAGGTAAGAGGTGGCCACCAGGAGCCACAGGGCCCCAGCCTCTCCATGTGAGGTTAAGGAGACCTGGGACCTGTTGGGCAGAGTCAGCCCAGAAAAAGCACAGCATCCCAGGGCTCCCCTCCTTCAAAGAGGGAGGCTGTCCTTATGCCCAAGCTTCCTGTAAGATGCTCATTTCAAATAAAATAATTGTTTGCCTTCCAGTCTTTATTAAAAAATGTCTGCTGCTTCCAGAAAAAGGAGGGGAGAAAAAAGAGAAACTATTATTTATGGAGCCCTTGTTATATTGTGGGCTCTCTCAGATAGCCCTTTCTTCATTCAGTAGGGAACGCTTTGCAAACGGTGCTGAAGCCACGTGGAAGAGCAGACGGGGGCTCAGCACTGGGTGAGAGAGGCAAACAAACAGCTAAGGTACATCCAATACTGTGTGATGAGTGTCAGGCTTTCCTAGTGGAAGGATTATCTAAGGCAAGTTTAGAAAGACGAAGGGGATACAGGCTTCCCCAGTGGTCTAGTGCTGAAGAATCCACCTGCCAATACAGAGCACATGGGTTCGATCCCTGGTCTCGGAAGATCGCACGTGCTTCAGGGCAACTAAGCCTGTGTGCTACAAACACGGAGCCCACGCACCCTAGAGCCCATGCTCCACAGCAAGAGAGGCCACTGCAAAGAGAAGCCTGTGTACCACCACTAGAGAAGTAGCCCCTGTTTGCCACAACTAGAGAAAGTCTGAACACAGCAAAGAAGACCCAGCATAGCCAAATAAATAAATATTTTTTTAAAAATTAAAGAGAGCCATACGGAGCTGTGGGGACAGGAGAAAAGGATATTCCAGGCTGTGAGATCAACATATACAAAGGTGAAGAAGTATGAAACAAGAGGTACTTCACATATTTCATGAAGTCCTCCCAAAGCCCTGCTAGGTAGACAGTATCTCTTTATAGAAGAAAAGCCTCTTTCTGCCCTAATCCTTCTACCCCTGGCTGCATGCAGCCTGCCCTGTCCTTTAGTGGCCAAACACAGCACAATGGCAAGAATATAGGCTTTGGATTAATGTCAAGTCTGAATTCAGCATTAGTTATTATCTAAGTGATCTTGACAAGTCACTTTGCAGTTTCCTATCTGCAAAATGGGGCTAATAATACCTACCACGTAGGATTACCATGAAACTTTTATAAAATATCAAAATCACCTAGTGCATCATTTGTCACAGGGCAGAGATTCAAAAAATGGTAAGTTTCCTTCCTTTTATACTTTTTAGGTTATCAGTGCAAAATCTGTCTCTCCCAGGAAGCCTTCCAAGATTCACCAATTTAGAAATTACCTAAAGGAAGGGGCATATCCTATATTGGTATTTTCCAGAAAGAGTTGGCAAACAGAAAGCTTTGAAGAAAGATCAGCCAAATTAAAGAAACTTGGCTTTGTGGTCAGTTCACCTAAGAGCCTCCCCTGTGTATTTTTAAGCTCTTTCACCCCTACAGGTGAACAATCTGGGCCCTGGACACCATTCCCTTTGGCTTTCTTTCAGAAGTCTGTGAGAGAAAACAGGCAGACACAGCAGTGCCTGCCTTTTGGGGCACATTTCTTCCTGGCTTACTGTATTAGAAGAAGCAAGCATTTGACCAGGCTTGACCTCCCAGAAAGCCCTCTAGCCCCATGACCCAGCATACAATCTGTGTCCATTGCTCCAGACACAATTACTCCTTAGCTGTTCCCTGAACACATGGTCTCACAACACGGCAATCTTACACAACATGGCATTTGCCATGCCATCTTCTAGAGACGGTCCTTCTCCATCCTGCCCTCTAAAACCCCAATTCATCCTCTAAGACCCAAGCATCACTTTTTAAAATTCTCTCAGGGAGGCTTATTCACTCTACCTGTGACTCCATAGACCACCATTCAGACTCTCATCCTATATCTAAAACCCTGAAATAATTGATTCCCAGATCTGTTTCCCTTAGTGTCCTATGACATGCTGAAATACAGGAGTCCTCCCTTTCTCATTTTTGAAAATGCATGCTCAGTTGTTCAGTCATGTCTAAGTCTTTGCGACTCCATGGACTGTAGTATGCCAGGCTCCTCTACCCATGGGATTATCCAGGCAAGAATACTGGAGTGGGTTGCCATTTCCTACCTCAGGGAATCTTCCTGATCTAAGGATTGGACCCATGTCTCCTGTGTCTCCTGCAATGGCAGGAGGATTCTTTACCACTGGGTTACCTGAGAAACCCTTTCTCATCTTTGTATCAATATTTAGAATAAAGGATGGCATATCTCTGGTGAATGAATGAATCCTAACATCCAGGAGTAATCCTGCAAGAGACTCAGACACACTGAAACCAGAGTGGCATCTGGCAGGGTCTGCAGTGGGAAAGGTGGCCACCTCGAGAAGAAATCATTACCGAATTCTCTAAACCCCTTCCTTTCTGAAAGATGGGCCCAGAGAAGCAGAGTCTCTGCCATAGTGATGCATTGTGGGTTTTTGCCTCAATTCAGCCTGCTATATCACTCACCCAATCTCCCCTCACGGGCTGGTTATTTCTATTGGGTCCCAGCCCCATCCCTTCTTCACCCCTCACTGGCCTGTGAGGGGTGACCCAGGATCCTGTGACCCAGGATTCTGATGTGTGTGGACAGATTCATGGGAGCTCCTTTGACTTGAGGCCCTTACCTGGGTTCTGCCAACAGGAAGCTCTGAGGGGAGGTCAAGGGTATTTCTTCCCCTTTCCTGCTCTGCTTTAGATCCTTGTCTGCAGCTGCTGCGCCCACCCAGGAACACTTTGAGAAGTGGTCTTGGCAACATTCACAGTCTGGTGGTTAGAACTGTGGAGTGTCTAATTTTGTGTAGCTCACTGGCACTGGTTTGGGGGTTGGCAGAGATGGGTGGGTTGACAGGAGGAAGGGAAAAGAGAAAGAACAACGTGGGAAAGGAGGGCTGATGGATTTTTCAGTCTTGTTTCCAATTTCTGTTGGTCATGCAGATCTGATCTTCTATCTCTTTTGGCCGACAGCACAATCAAGTGGAAAGAGAGTAAGTTCTGCAGAGAACAGAGAGGTTGTAGTTTAAGCCAGGCTCAGTTATAGGCTGGATATTGTTCATCTTGGGCAAGTTACTACCTCTTTGAGCCTCAGCTTTTGATATCTATATAATGGAATAATATGCCTCCTTACATAGCTAGTCTGGAGAAGGGAAAGTCTACACACTCCAGTATTCTGGCCTGGAAAATTCCATGGACTGTATAGTCTATGGATTTGCAAAGAGTCAGACATGAATGAGCGACTTTCACTTTTACTTTACACAGTAAGAGAATTCCAAGGTGTTAAAGAATGTAAGGGAGCCAACCACAGTGTCCCAGACAGAGCAAGAGCAGAGCAAAGACAGTTTTCTCTTCTCTGGCTTCCATGGGATGAATAGATTGAATGAATGAACAAACAGACCCTCTTTCAACAAACCTTTTGTTTTATCTTAGGGTGAGGTAAAATCTGTCCTCCTTTAACTTCTACCCATTGGACTTAGACCTGCCTTCTGGAGCCAAACAGAATAAATCAACTCGCTCTTCTAAATGAAAACCCTTCAAATATTCCTGTTTAATAAATTGAATAAATAGACTCCACTTTAATAAATTTCCTCTAGGCCTGCGGGCCTTTGCAAGGCAGACGATATGAATGAAGATGATGTCTGCACATGAAATGCTTTGTGCACCACGTACCTGCCACTCTGCTCAGAGGGGGAGGCTCATTTAAAATGAACCAGCAGTGGTAGCCACACACACAAGCTTTGTCCTTTCTAAAGCCAGCCTAGATATTGTACACCTTGATTTTTAAAAGGACATCATGCATATTTAAAAATCAATCCTTCCTCTCCCCCTTGTTTATTTCTTGTTCATTTCAAATACATAGAATGCCTACTCTGTGCCATGTACTCTGCTAAGCTCTTCCCATGGTTCTCTCATCTCATTCAGTCTTATTCTAAAGGAGATATAATGTCAGCATCCCTATTCTACAAATGAGAGAACTTTGGCTCTAAGTAAAAAATTATATCCATGGCACACAGAGCTACAAGGAATGGAGCTTAACTTCAAATCCAGGTAGGTTGGTCCAATGAATTCTGCTACCTAATTAATGGGGCAGGAGAATGAGAAGGAAACACACACACACACACACACACACACACACACACAATGCATTGCATCAGGTCTTAAAGGGTGTTTTCAGGCAAAAAGGAAGCAGCCTGAACCAAAGTGTGGAGATGTTTAAGAATCTGTCTGGTTTGGAGGCTGGTTAGTTGAGATATGCCTGAAGCACAGAATACTTATCTAAGGCTAAGAGGAGATCAGGCCAGATAGGTAGGCTAGAACCCGAGTGTGAAGCACAGAATGTGCCACAGATTCAAGAAGCCTGGGCTTTACAGCTGCAATAAGGTGCTCAGTGAATGACCATCACTATTCCTCCGAGGTTTAGGTCCGATTTTATTGACTTCCACGCTCAGTGGCCTGGCTGCTCACCCACCATTACATTTCTGTCACTGCTGGAGCTCAGGGATCATTTTTTTTTTGGTTCACCTAGGACTGGCCAAAAACAGATATTCAGCTTTTAAATTACTAAAAGGCAAAAAAAAGTAGGAAGATGAGATAGCCCATAGAAAAAAAAGACAGTAAACAAAGGAAGCCCCAAGAAAGTATACAGAAGAGAAAGCATAAAACAAAAAGACAGGAATAAGACCAAACCTATCAGTTATGACAGTAAATATAAATGGTTTAAGTCTCCCCTAATAAAAGCTAAAGTCTTTCAGATTGGGTTAAAAGCAAAATTCAGCCATATGCTGCAAGAGCAGTAAAACAAAAACAAGAAAGAGAAGGGGGGAAAGCTGGGCAAATATTTATCAAGCATAGAAAGCAAACAAAAAGAAAGCAGCAATTGGCAACATTTCAAAGTAGAATTCAGGGCAAAAAGCATTTTATGAGTAAAAGAAGGTTATTTTATATTAATAAACAACTCATTTGACAATAAAGCAGTAAGACATGTGCTGATACATGATGGCAAAATATACAAAGCAAAAATTCTTAGAAACATAAAGAGATAGTGATAGAAATAAGCTTCTTGAAATTGACTTTAACAAGAAAGACTACCATTTTTATTAAGTTATGTTCAGTTCAGTTCAGTCCCTCAGTTGCAATGTATCCATCTCTGAAAATTGCTAAGAATTAACTTGAGTACTTAAAACATTCTAGATGCTGTTCTAAATATCGACTTAGACTATTATCACATTTAATCTTCACAATAATACTGTGAGTTAGAAAATAATTATCCCTGTATTAAAGAAAACTGAAGCACAAGGAGTTTAACTAATTCACCCACGATTATAACACAGCTGCATTGTCACAGAGGTCAAGCCTAGTTCTAAGCTGAAGCAGGTATTCCCAGAGTCTGCCCTTCTAGTTATTATGTTAATATCAAAGAAAGAATGCATGTCATTTTAAAGCAAACTAGGACATTGACCATCCAAGAAAATTGTATGCCAGGATATAAAGAAACCTTCAACAAAATACGAATGGATGGAAAGTATAGTCTAAATAATCTGACATAGTGATATAATGTAATAAATCAAGACATTATAACACCAAAAACCTGACCAAGATAGAACTTGTGTATACATACGTGTGTACACACACACACACACACACACACACACCACCATGTAGGTAAATCACAGGAACATGACCCTAAAATTCCACAAACATTTTCAAATATATTAATATTTCACCCACTTATTAAAGAATTATCATGACCAAGTATGACTTTTTCCTGGAATACAAGGATAAATAAAAGTGAAAGTGTTAGTCACTCAGCTGTGTCAACTCTCTGCGATCCCATGGACTGTAGCCCGCCTGACTCCTGTCCATGGAATTCTCCAGACAAGAATACTGGGGTGGGTAGCCATTTCCTTCTCCACAGGATCCTTCCAATCCAGGGATCAAACCCATGTCTCCAGCACTGCATGTGGATTTTTCACCATCTGAACCACTGAGGATAAATATATTAATATAAAGCCTCTTACCAGTAATTCAAAGGAAACAAACAGGTGGTCATATTGACAAATCACTTGTTCCTACTGAGTTATAGCCTCATAACAGTGGGGGCAGGGCTGGAGGTGTTCAGAGGTCTAGGCCAGACAGAAGGGGCGACTACATCACATGAATTACCCAAAGCAACCCTTGAAACACAAGCAACAGCGCAGGAGTGATCAGCAGTGCCGAGGGCAGACTAGCTTCAAAAAATTCTAAGGTTGATGGAACCATCTCAGTTGGTTCACAACTCTCCCAGATCAAGGTCAAGGCCTTGCTCTGGATCTGAAGCTGTATATGGTCATTATGGACAAGGTGGAACTGAGGGGTGTGTATGGGGATGGCTGGGGGCAGCTACATGATCCAGTTTTGTGAAGGGGAGTGCCCATGAAGTTAGACACTTAACACAAATTGGGAATTCTAGGAGGTCCACTCAAAGATGTAATCCTCACAATTGAAGGAAGAAAAGGACAGATCAAGTCTGGAGGTTATTCCTGCACATATTCCTAGAAAGTAAGATGTTACCTCAAGGGAATCTGGATCTTCTACAACATGGGCTTCTGTTCCTACAAATGTTAAATTTGAGTTACCATTCTCCTGAAAATAAGCTTGCTTCTTGTGCAGCTAAAACTTGAGAGAGGATGACAGAGACGGTCAGAGGAATGCATTTTCCCTCTAACACCAGTCCTGGAGGACCATGCCCCTGAGACTGCCCTCACAAGGGCAGCACACAGGCTGTAAGGAGCAAGGCTGAGACCCAGATTCATTGACTTCATAGGTGAATACAGACTTTTTTTTTTTTTTAACAGTCATGTTTTTAATGTTGATTTTTCTCAATTAAAAATAATATATCCTTTGTGGACACTTTTGGAAAATCCCAACAATGCCAGGAATTCACATCTGGTAACATTTTGGCTTTATTCCTTCCAATAATTTATTTTCTCTGAGTACAGAGATGTGTATGTATGCATATGTACATAAATATAAAAACAAAATGGAAACTAATCATTCATGTTTTATATTTTAATTTATGCTCTATTTCATCATCATTAGGGTGGAAGAGGGAGATTTTACAGAAGAAATGAGCATGGACAGTGACATACAGATAGCAACGCTGATGCTGGATGTAGCTAGAAGGTCCCTGTTGATGAGGTGGGGGCACACAAGTGTGGCAGACTACATCATTGGACACATAACTCAGAGAGCTGCTCTGAAGAGAAGGAGAGAGCCAGGGCCGAGGGCAAGGGTATTAAGGCAGAAACATAATAGAACCAGCCATCTGGTTTGCACCTCAGCTCAACCGCTTATAAAGCATAGGACCTCACAGGAATGTGAGGCAGGCACTGATCAGTGCCTCAGTGGTATAGCACCTTCCTACCACCACATCACACTGGGTCTGTGCTATCAAATCTGGTTACAGGAACTGAAACTCTGGGATATGAAGGTCCCAGTGTACAAAAGGGCAGAGCTGGGGTTGAAGCTCAAGACTACCCAACTCCAGATAATATAGGTGTTTTGAAATAAGAAAATTAAATCATTTATTATAAAATACAATTTGATAGCTTATAAAATTAGTTCTTAAATAAAGACAGATGCATCATAGCTGAAATCCTTTGTTTTTAACCATTAGATACATTGTCCTCTCCCCAGGTGTTTTGTATGAAACCAATTGGCCTGGCCTGGGCCCCATCAGTCTGTGTATTCAGTGTGATACACTCCCACACAAGGATGCCTGACACCCTTTCTGTATCTCCCACAGAACTCTTCCTTCCCAACATCATTTTTTTCCCATTTGACTGAGTGATCTGACCTAGAACGGCTATGCGTGACTTGAAATGTAAGCATTCCTCTTTCAACTCTCTGATAAGAATCTTTTCCCTTTAATAATGCTCCCAGTGGCTCCTCGCCCATTCCTTTTCATTTTTGCTAGGTGCTTTCAAGTTCGGTTTTCCTTCCACCCCCTGCAAATTCCCTAAGGCTTAGCTTCAGAGACAGGGCTCTCTCCAGACCCAATCAATTCCAACATTCAATTAAGCTAATTAAGTTCAGGTTGCCATCAATATATTTCTTAATTATGGTTTAAACATAGGTAAAACCTAGAATTGTTCATCAACAGCCCTGAGCCTCTGCTGAAAGCTAGCATCTACTGTTAACAATTCCCATGGGTCAGATCGAGGGTCTGACAATAGTTAGAAAGACCACATGTGTATTTGCATAGGATTTGCATATATCTACATAGGTTAGTCTCTTCACAGTAGATTTCCAATTAAAATGTTATTATTTCAGCCTTGAAGTTGTTGTTTCCTGACTCTCCTAGTCCCTAGTACCATTAGCAACACCTGTTCACTTTGACATTGACTTTTGCGTGGGGACAACCGGATCGTGAAGACAAAGGGCAGCTGCCAGGATCTACAGCCCGCAGTGAAAGTCCCACTTATCCATGTACACCTCTGAGCAGGGTTGACCCTAGCAATTGTGAGGTGTAGTCTGGTGGAGAGAAGACCCTGGACAAGTCTTGGAATAGCTGCTGGGCTGTTGAGAAGAGGACTGGGGTTGGTCTGGATGGCTGGGCTGGTTTCTACCTCTCCCTCCCTACTTCCTACCTTCTACCCTTGCTCTTGGCTCATTTCTTTCCTCCCAATGAGTCTTTTTCCCTGCAAAAACATGGGTACTTAGGAGAGCCTTTCTGAAACATAAGATCGGGTCATCTCATTTTTCTACTTGGAATGTTTTCCCAATGCTGAAGATGTGAAAGCTACAATCCTAGCATGATATGTCCATTCTTCATGATAGTTCTTCCCTTCCACTGTAGCTCCTGACTTCACTTTGCATCCTGGGCTCCAGCCAAGGTGAACCACCTGCAGTTTTTTTTAAACCTACCAGATGACTTCATCCCTGTAGGTCTTTGAAGGCATGGCTTCCTCTGGCCAGCAGAAGATATTTCGCCTTGACATCCCACACATGGCTAACGCCTATGCTGTCTCCTACTTCGAAGCATCCTTCCTAATTGCTTCCTCCCACCTCTATATTCCAAATGCTTTCATACATATCTCCACAGCTCCTCATGTTTTCCTTCTTCCCTCCATTGGTAAAAATCAGGAGAGACAAGAGGACTTCTATGAGATCCAAAGAGGACACCACTTGGCCAGCCCTTGTATCACCACTGGCAGGAAAAAAGAGATGGCTCAACCAGGGACCCCAGTTCCTCCCACCCCATCACTCACCATCTCACTACTGCCATCTAGCTTGAGGCCATTAGAAATAATATCACACACAGACACATACATACATGTGTGTGTGTGTGCACACAGACACACACACAAGTAAGCACAGGACTTTAGATCATCCCTCATTTCATCAAAAATGCTGTAGCAGAAATGTCCATAGTAGAAATGGCATTAGACCAGATTAGAGGTTTCCAAACTGTATTATGAAGCTTAGAAGATTCTGGGGGTTGCACTTCAAAGGTTATTTCCTGAGATGAGGATGGGCCCAGAAGGCAGACTTCAGAGAACTCAATGTCTGTTTAACCAGAGCAGCTATTTTTAAATTGTATTACATATTCATTCATTCATTCAACATACATGCTAATATTAAATGCCTTCTATTTGCCAAATACTATACTGGTTCTTTGCAAGTCTGTTGTGTTTTACTTTCTTTTTTCTTTAAAAATGAAATAGTTGACTTATAATGTTTAAGTATACAGAAAAGTGACATATATATTTATATTCCTATATATATATATATTCTTTTCAGATTCTTTTCCATTATAGGTTATTATAAGATATTGAATACAGTTCCCTGTGCCCTACAACTGTTTATGAAAACAGTTTTCAACTTAAAAAAATTGAAATGATACTGGAAGTCTAAGACTCCAACACTCACACTGATGTTCCCACAAGCTGAGTAAAAATTATTACCCAGCATACTGCTGTCTGGTATCTCTAAGGTCCCTTGACTGGGCCTATGCCCCTTTATCTGGGGAAAAAAAATGGAGCGTGAAGTCACCATGGTCCAAGGAAGAGCCCATTGTAGGAAGGAGAGGCTTGCATTTGTGAAGTCCCTCTGAGCAATGTACTTTTGGAATGCATGTCTATTCCAATCTTCATAAGAACCCTGAGGAGGAGGCTTTACAGATGATGGGAGTCCCAGACATCTAACGATTTATCCAAGATCATAAACATGATACTCTTGGATCTGAACCCACGTCTCTGCCACCAGTGCCCTTTCTTTTCACCACACTCAGGAACAATCAGGGGTTTGCAACCTGGTGGCCTGGCTGCCTCTTGCTCTGTAACACACTGGCCACACTTGAGGCACAAGTGAATGCAATGAGCTCCATTAGAAGGTGTGAGCAGAAGATTGGTGCGTGGGGCTATCTGGAGAAGGTCTGGCCAGGGTGGCCATGGTGGCTGAGACCAGGAATTCCAACAATAAGACCCTGAGAATGGCCATTTATGTGCATTGTTCATCCGAGATAGTTATGCTTGAGTCTAAGATACAAATCTCCAAAGACACAAGAAATGAAAGAAAAGCCAGTGACTTATCAGTTCATTGCAAAATGTAATGGTCACTACAGTTTTCTGTACTTTTACTTTCTTTCTTAAATTCAGAGGAATAGATGTCATGGCCTCAATAAAAAGAGAGGTGCAGGGCATTTCAGAGTGAATGAGCCTAAAAAGAGGAATAGCAGGAGGATTTTGATCACTTCCTCATGAAACAGAAAGAAGACCATGAATGCACAGTACCCTTAGCAGGGCTGGAGGTCGAGGGAGCTGACTGAAAGAGGGCATAGAGAGGTAAAGTGAGGTGGGAGCAAAAAGCAGCCAGTGCTATAAACACAAAGTTTGAAACTTGGCATTTTACAAATATGTTCTTATTTCATCCTCATTCATTTATTTATTCATTAAATAGATACTTTTTGAGTGCCGACTATATGGCTGTATCTTCCTGTATCTTCCTTCTAGCTGAGGGCATTTATTAATAATAAGCATATAAAATAAATAACTATGTCCATCAATAGAGGAATAGACAAAGAATATGTGGTACATATACACAATGGAATATTACTCAGCCACAAAAAGGAAGGAAAGTGTGCCATATGCAGAGACATGAACAGCAACTGTAACGTTTGACAACCATAGATGCTATGAGTGAGTTTATGGAACTTGATGGTGGTCGAGTCAGGGAAAGTACTAGGCTCTAAAAAAAATGACAGAGTGCAAAGACTGACGTGGAGTGAAGGAGGACGGGACAAATACAGGGAGGGGAAGTGAGGGAGGAAGAGAGAAAAGGTGTACACACCTGAGGGAACATGTGTACAGAAGATTAGGGAAATCAGGAGCTCAGGGTGAACAAGAGAAAAGCAGCAGGTGAGGCCAGGTCATGTGGGTCTTATAGGGTCTTTCACAGCACACTGAGTTCTCTCCTGGGCATTATATGGTAACCCCAAAAGGACTTGGGAAGCAGAAGATGTTATCTGACTTCAGTCTTGAAGCCATCACTCTGCTATGTCGGGAGCTGACAGTAAGTGGGCACGGATAGATGAATGGAGACCCTGGAGGCATTGGAATAATCTCATGGGGATGGAAGAGTGCTCCACGTACAGTGCCAGGAATCAGGACACATCCTGAAAACAGAGTGGGCAGGATTTGCTGTTGGTTGGATATGTGATGTGGAAGGAAGAGAAGCATGGAGAATAACTACAAGGACTTGAGCCTGAACTGGGGTTGGTCTGGAGTCATCTACAGAAGGTTGACATCTACAACCATGGGTCTGCAGAAGATCCCCTAAACAGGAAGTGTAGCCAAGGGAGAGCATAGGCTGGGGCTGCCTCACAGGGATCCAAGGAGGTGAGTAAGATTACATCCACTTTGGGACTTCTCTGTATGGTCCAGTGGCTAAGACTCCATGCTCCCAATGCAGAAGGCCTGGGTTTGATCCCTGGTCAGGGATTTACATCCCACATGCCACAACTAAGCGTTTGCATGCTGCGACTAAATCCTGCACTCCATGTGCCACAACTAAGACCTGGCACAGCCAAATAAAAAGATGACGTCCACTGTATGGATCGGAGAAGGTGACCTCAGATAAGCAGGATGCTTCTTTCCAGACATGAAAATTGCCTCTCCAGAAGCACCTTGTACCTCAAGATGATGACCATGGCAAACTGCAATCCTTCCACAAATCTGCCCTCACCCCAGGAAATGAAGAGCTACTCAAGGACAACCAGCACGCTGTACACAGTTTTTTATTTCCAGCACCTTGGCCCTCTCAATGAAGGAGCCACTGTACATACAAAAAGCTTATGATCAACATCTATGAAAGTGATGATTATAACTTTCACAGAAAGGTCTCAGTGGAGATGTGTTCATCAGAGGACTGGGTCTATGAAGAACTGTGGATGAGACACTCAGGGTGTAAATCTAATCATCAACACTTAGAACAGAGCCTGCTCACAGAAGACGCTCCACAAATGTGCTCTCACTGATGGAATGATAGCTGTTGTGGTCATGTGACACGTGCAGGTATTGGATGGGAGCCCCACTCACCTAAAATACCAAGCGTCTCTACAAGTGTTTATTGGTGTCACTGACATTGTCTCAGGAGTCAGAGGGAATGAGGAAGGGCCTTGTCTAACCCAAATAAAGAAGTTAAACAATTTGTTAATGGTCACACAGAAATTTGAAGCAAGTGAAAAATATAAGATGGATGTAATAATAGGTGGGAGTTATCCATTCACCCAACTCCTATTTACCAAATACTAGTTGGGTACAGGCACTCTACTAGAGGTTGGACTTGGGCTTCATTGAGAAATGTTGAAGGTTTGATAAAAATCACTAGTCAAGATGAAAGCATTTTAAAAGCATAGCAATTTTAGGAGCTCGTCTGGTGGTTCAGTGGTAAAGAATCCACCTGCCAATGTAGGAGACACAGGTCCGATCCTTGATCTGGGAAGATCTCACATGCCACAGAGCAAGTGCACCACAACTATTGAGCCTGTCCTCAAGAGCCCAGTAGCCAAACTACTGAGCCCACATGAGGCAGCTGCTGAAGCCTGTGCGCTCTAGAGCCCATGCTCCACAACAAGAGAAGCCAAAGGGATGAGAAGCCCACACACCACAACTGGAGTGCGGCCCCTGCTCTCCACAACAAGAGAAAAAAAAGCCTGCACAGCAGTGAAGACCCAGCACAGCAATAAACAAATAAATATATGACTTTTAAAAAGTATTGCAATTTTGTCAATATGGAGTCACAGAAGTTCATAAAGGAAAAGATCTCAGACATTACCTGGTTCAAGGTTCTTATTTTACCAATGAGGAAATTTAAGCCCAGAGAGGGGAGGTGACTTACTCACTGACATGCAGCTAATTAGTGATAGAACAAGATCAAGACTTGTTATTAACTCTTAACTCTTATCCATGTTATCATTCCAAACTCTTATCCATGTTATCTTTCCAAACTAAGAACAAACGAAACATCCTGCATGATTGGAGAGTTGCTTGTATGGAAGAGGTTAGATCTATTGCTGGTGCATCCATTCAAGTGTGGTTGACAAATGTTTCACTTGAAAGTACATATTTTTTTAGAAAGCCTTTGATTGTGTGGATCCCAATAAACTGTGGAAAATTCTGAAAGAGATGGGAATACCAGACCACCCAACCTGCCTCTTGAGAAATTTGTATACAGGTCAGGAAGCAAGAGTTAGAACTGGACATGGAACAATAGACTGGTTCCAAATAGGAAAAGGAGTTTGTCAAGGCTGTATATTGTCACCCTGCTTATTTAACTTATATGCAGAGTACATCATGAGAAACGCTGGGCTGGAAGAAGCACAAGCTGGAATCAAGATTGCTGGGAGAAATATCAATCACCTCAGATATGCAGATAACACCACCCTTATGGCAGAAAGTGAAGAGGAACTCAAAAGCCTCTTGATGAAAGTGAAAGAGAAGAGTAAAAAAGTTGGCTTAAAGCTCAATATTCAGAAAACAAAGATCATGGCATCTGGTCCCATCACTTCATGGGAAATAGATGGGGAAACGTGGAAACAGTGTCAGACTTCATTTTTGGGGGCTCCAAAATCGCTGCAGATGGTGACTGCAGCCATGAAATTAAAAGATGCTTACTCCTTGGAAGGAAAGTTATGACCAACCTAGATAGCATATTCAAAAGCAGAGACATTACTTTGCCAACAAAGGTCCGTCTAGTCAAAGCTATGGTTTTTCCAGTGGTCATGTATGGATATGAGAGTTGGACTGTGAAGAAAGCTGAGCACCGAAGAATTGATGCTTTTGAACTGTGGTGTTGGAGAAGACTCTTGAGAGTCCCTTGGACTACAAGGAGATCAAACCAGTCCATCCTAAAGGAGATCAGTTTTGGGTGTTCATTGGAAGGACTGATGTTGAAGCTGAAACTCCAATACTTTGGCCACCTCATGCAAAGAGTTAACTCATTGGAAAAGACTCTGATGCTGGGAGGGATTGGGGGCAGGAGGAGAAGGGGACGACAGAGGATGGGATGGCTGGATGGCATCACCGACTCGATGGACATAAGTTTGAGTGAACTCTGGGAATTGGTGATGGACAGGGAGGCCTGGTGTGCTGCCATTCATGGGGTCATAAAGAGTCAGACATGACTGAACAACTGAACTGGACTGAAGGGAGAGCTTTAGGAGTTCTTTGTTTACATCTCTAGTTAAAATATTCAGAAATTACCATTCAACATGTTTCAATAACCTGCCCCAGCTTCCTGGTAACTGAGAGGATTTCCACACACTTTTGCTCAGTCACTGCAACACCATGGACCACAGCCCGCCAGGCTCCACTGTCTATGTAATTTCCCAGGCAAGAATACTTGAGTGGGTTGCCATTTCCCACTCCAGGGTATCTTCTTGACCCAGGAATTGAACCCGTGTCTCTTGGGTCTCCTGCTTTGGCAGGTGGATTCTCTACCACTGTGCCACATAAGAAGCCCATAGTGGATTCAAAAACCTGCCTGACTTAGGAGCACTAAAAAGACAACTAACTATCTGTACAGATGAACTCTGAACCACTTTTCTTAGACCAGCTATTGCAATGTAAGGCACCTATGCACAGTACTGGTCCTGGCTTCCCAAAGCTCTGTGATGTGGATAGGTGATAATTGGTGCTCATATTGAACAGAAGAAAGCCACTCTCTCTGAAGTTTTCATTGACACACATCTCTAGTTCGAGCTGCTGGACCTAACTTCTGCCAGGACAGATGCTTCCTGGGGGCTGGCTGTGGTAGCCAACCCAGCCAGGAACCTGAGACTTAGGACTGAATGACGGAAGAAATTCATTTCAAGTTCTCTCCCTCTTTGGTTAGAGCAACTCCTTCGAATCGGTCTCCCTGAAGTAAGAAGTCAGGGAGACAATGATCAAAAGGCATCTTAGATGTGCAAAGATGTTACCTGATTAAGTATAAACTGAATTTGAGGTAACTGTTCACCCCACTAACCTGAGGCGTATTTAGTCACATGGGCAACTCTTAAGGGAAATCCCACTCCCTGACATTCAAGAGTTGTGATTCCAAATGTGGAACGCAGACCTGTCATTGGTCAGAACCCTCTGCCTGGAGCATCCTAGCCTCCTCTCTAGCTAACAAACTATTTTTCGTCAGGCACTTCTGCAGGGGATTGTCATTTGAGTCCTGACAGAGAAAAAGATGGCCTGTAAAGGCAAAGACATGAGGACAAATCTTCCCTAAGCGGCTGACATGTCTGACCTGCTCTGTGTCGTTTAACTGGGATCCCAAAACTTGGACCCTCGTCCTGACCTGGGCTCCAAATTTTTATCTCCATCAGTTCACTTGCTGACATATTTCTCATTTCCCTGCCTCTCGATTCCAAAATTTATTTCCTTTTATTTATCCATATTTGCTGCTTAGACCAAACATTTGGAACTGTTCCTCTGCTCTACTTTTGTGCTCAATTATAGTTACTATCACCATTATTAATACTGTATTTAATGCATATTCAGTTCAGTTCAGTCGCTCAGTTGTGTCCAACTCTTTGTGACCCCTTGAACCACAGCACGCCAGGCCTCCCTGTCCATCACCAAATCCTGGAGTCCACCCAAACCCATGTCCATTGAGTCAGTGATACCATCCAATCATCTCATCCTCTGTCATCTCCTCCTCCTCCTGCCCTTAATCTTTCCCAGCATCAGGGTCTTTTCAAATGAGTCAGCTCTTTGCATGAGGTGGCCAAAGTATTGGAGTTTCACCTTCAACATCAGTCCTTCCAATGAACACCCAGGACTGATCTTCCTTAGGATGGACTGGTTTGATCTCCTTGTAGTCCAAGGGACTCTCAAGAGTCTTCTCCAGCACCACAGTTCAAAAGCATCAGTTCTTTGGTGCTCAGCTTTCTTTATAGCCCAACTCTCACATCCATACATGACCACTGGAAAAACCATAGTCTTGACTAGACGGATCTTTGTTGACAAAGTAATGTCATTGCTTTTTAGTACGCTGTCTAGGTTGGTCATAACTTTCCTTCCAAGGAGTAAGTGTCTTTTAACTTCATGGCTGCAGTCACCATCTGCAGTGATTTTTCAGATCCCCAAAATAAAGTCACCCACTGTTTCCCCATCTATTTGCCATGAAATGACGGGACCAGATGCCATGATCTTAGTTTTCTGAATGTTGAGCTTTAAGCCAACTTTTTCACTCTCCTCTTTCACTTTCATCAAGAATCTCTTTAGTTCTTCTTCACTTTCTGCCATAAGGTTGGTCTCATCTGCATATCTGAGGTTATTGATATTTCTCACAGCAATCTTGATTCCAGCTTGTGCTTCATCCAGCCCAGCATTTCTCATGATGTACTCTGCATATAAGTTAAATAAGCAGGGTGACAATATACCTTGTCACCGTTGATGTACTTGATGTACTCCTTTTCCTATTTGGAACCAGACTGTTGCTCCATGTCCAGTTATATATTAAGAATATTCTATAAGCCAATCAACTTAATATGCACTTGATATTCACTACTCTCATTCTTTCAACAACCCTACAAGTTGGGTCATATCACATCCACTTTACAGATGTGAAAACTGAGGCTTATTGAGGTAAATGATTTATTCAAGTCCTTAGAGCTAAGAATTAGTAGACCAGAGGGCCTTTAAGCCCTGTCTACTTTGCTCCAATACTTTGCATAATGCTATATAATTCACATTTGTCCTTGGGGTCATTCTGCCCTTAGTTTCTCCAAGCTAACTACTACAATTATATCCCCTGGAACACTTTTATTAGCCCTGACAATGAGTTCTTTTGGGAACACATTTTCTGAAACCAACACAGAGGTTAAAGTGAAAATAAATAAGGGAGTTGGGTAGATAAGCTTCAACATGATTTCAAATATCCATTTCAGCAATATGAATACCAGGGCCATACCTGGATGAAGGTAAAAACTACTGTTAAAATAAAGGTGTCTAGTCAGCCTTCTAGTGTGCTGCTGCTGCTGCTGCTAAGTTGCTTCAGTCATGTCCGACTCTGTGCGACCCCATAGATGGCAGCCCACCAGGCTCCCCCGTCCCTGGGATTCTCCAGGCAAGAACACTGGAGTGGGTTGCCATTTCCTTCTCCAATGCACGAAAGTGAAAAGTGAAAGTGAAGTTGCTTAGCCGTGTCCAACTCTTTGTGACCCCATGGACTATATAGCCTACCAGGCTCCTCCGTCCATGGGATTTTCCAGGCAAGAGTACTGGAGTGGGTTAACCTCTCTTCAATTAAATAGAACACCAGCAATATATTTAGTTTAGTTGCTGCAATTGTATTCTGATATTCAGAGCTTTTTCATATCACTAGTTTCAACTGAATTTCATAACAACATTTATCATCATCCCCATAATTCAAAGAAGGAAAATATTTCAAAGAGAAGTTAAGAGACTTCCTTAAGAACACAGCAGTTTACTGTGTCATCAAGTAAAGGGAGAGCTTCCCTGGTGGCTCAGATGGTAAAGAATCTGCCTGCAATGTGGGAGACCTGGGTTTGATGCCTGGATTGGGAAGATCCCCTGAATAAGTGAATGGCTGCCCACTCCAGTATTCTGGCCTGGAGAATTCCACGGACAGAGGAGCCTGGCAGGAGAATTCCATGGACAGAGGAGCCTGGCAGGCTATAGTCCATGGCGTTGCAAAGATCAGACACGACTAAGAGAATTTCACTTTCACTTTCTTTTAAGTAAAGGGAAGAAGTAACTAGATTCTGATCCTTCACATGCTTAAATTTGTATTTTTATCAAATGCAGCACAGAAAAAAAGGTATTTTGAAGGGAACTAATATTTGTTGAATATCTATTTAATATAGAATATTGTCCCTTGTAATATTTTATTTTTATGCATTACATTCATCCATTTTGTTCAGAACATTAGCATGAAGTAAGTAGTAGTGTCATTCTCCATTTTCTAGGTCAGGAAACTGAGGCTCTTCAATTTTAGGCAACTTGCCCAAGGTCATAGGAGTCAGCCAATCAGGGCTGCACAAAGGAGTGTCAGAGTCCAAAGCCTCAAAGCTGCTTTTATTCTCCATTGTATCCAAAATGCCTAAAGAACCGCACAGAGTGTTTAGCACACAAGGGTGCACCCAGTGGCTCCTGCTGGTTGCTAGGTAACGTCTGTTTGGCACAATCTGGTAAATATCCTCATAGTTATCTTGCCAACAGGAGCGGGTAATCAGGATGGTGGTGAGGCAGGGATTCATTTTCAGAAGACCGTGCCTGGTTTTGAAAAGCTGCAGAAGTATCTTTGGATGATTAAGATCCAGGGTCCAACAGCTTTGCGGTGACAGCATAAATATGGTACGCCGGACGGACAAGCACCAAACCGGGATATTCCCTACTGCCGTGTGAGAAAGCTGCCACTCGTAAGGACTTCCAAAACAAATAAACACTCCATATGCCAGAAGAAAAAGCCCAGCAAAGGCCTGTTCCAACTGGAGATGATGAGTGTCATTCCCCTAAGAAGCTGGTTGTGCCTGGTGGAGAGCAAGCCAGGTGGCTGACCTGGTCCTGTCTCAGGCCACTTCTGGGTGACCTGCTGAGCCAACAGAGGAGAATCCTGCAGCCCTGGTGTGTGTATATGCATGCATGCATACTAAGTTGCTTCAGTTGGTGTCCGACTCTTTGCAACCCTATGGACTGTAGGCTGCCAGGCTTCTCTGTCCATGGGATTCTCCAGGAAAGAACAGTGGAATAGGTTGCCGTGCCCTCCTCCAGGGCCTATTCCTGACCCAGGGATCGAACTTATGTCCCTTACGTCTCCTGCACTGGCAGACAGCCTGGATAGGCAACCCTGGACCAAGACCTAAATACTTATTCCCACTGGCTCAGAGACATGCTTTAGTGCGGATGGGCCAGTGTGGGGACACCAGGTACTGAGCAGCCTTTTGTTTCAGCAGCACTTGGCTGTGACTAAGTAGAAGGAAGATGGCCACAGAGTACCGGAGTTGCCAGCATGGACTTAACTCAAACACACCTACACTCAGAAATTTGCTTCTCCATGTTCTGTGTTATGATGGAGCAAGTTATTTACCATGTCTGAGTCTATTTGTCTCATCAATCAAATAGAGATGATAGTCACTCTTAGCTTAGGTGGTTGTTGTGAGATTTCTTAGCACAACAGTATATCCTCAATAATTATATAATGTACATTATATATTATGTATATTATGTATATCATGTATACTATAGACATGTATATAAACACTACATTATACATTATAATATGCTGCTTATTTTATAAAATCTATGTATACAATAACAAGTTGCTATTATTACTACCATTATTTTTTACCAGAAGTGAAACATTTTTTAGCAACCAGAGACACACAGAAGCCCAGGATTTCCCTCAAGATAGCAATCATCTCTTCTAGAAGCTGACCAAATGGTTATTTGCTCTCTGCTTAAATGTTCTCAGTGATGGGCAGCCCAAAAGCTCATATGGCCATTTATTTCACTCCATTTATTAGACAGCAATGGAAAATATTTCACTAAACTGAGACAATCTGCTTCCCTATGATTTCAACCCTTTGGCCCCACTTCTCCTCCCTAGGACAACAGCATAAAATAATGCTAATTCTTATTGAACTCTTACTCTATTCCTAGCATTGGTCAAAGAAATCTATTCACATTTACTCAATTCTGAAAACAATCCACTCAATTTGCTGTTAACTTTACAGACTGGAAAACTGAGGAAACAAAGCCACTTTTCATGGGTCTGTCTTGAAGTATTTAAAGCTGGGACTTGTTTCATTCATTAAACTGAAATTTACTGAATATTTTCAGTATGTAAGACTGCTGTATTCTAGTTTCTAGCAATATGCAAGGGAATGCAAGAAAATTGCTCCACTCAGGGAACTTGGAAAGGAGACTAAAAAGGCAAGTCACAAACTGGAAGAAAAACAAACTTAACGGTTACCAGTGGGGAAAGGCAGGGGGACAGAGGGATAAATTAGGCATTGGGGATTAATATAAATACACTGAGTGTGTGTGTTTGCTCAGTCGAGTCCGACTATTTGTGAACCCATGGACTGTAGCCCACAAGGCTCTTCTGGCCATGGAATTTTCCAGGCAAGAATACTGGATCAGGTTGCCATTTTCTCCTCCAGGGATAAACACACTACTATACACAAAATATATAAAAAGATCTTCCCTGTAGCTCAAATGGTATAAAGAGTTTGCCTGCAATGCAGAAGACCCAAGTTCAATCCCTGGGTTGGGAAGATCCCCTGGAGGATGGCGACCCATTCCAGTATTCTTGTCTGGAGAATCCCATGGACAGAGGAGGCTGGTGGGCTACAGTCCACAGGGTTGCAAAGAGTCAGACACGACTGAGCAGCTAACACTATATATAAAACAGAATAATAAGCAGGGACCTACTATATAGCACAGCATGTGTGTGCGCTCAGTTGCTCAGTCATGTCCAACTCTTTGCAATGCTATGACTGTAGCCTGCCAGGCTCCTCTGTTCATGGGATTTTACAGGCAAGAATACTAGAGTGGGTTGCTATTTCCTCCTCCAGGGATCTTCCCAACCCAGGGATTGAACCTGTGTCTCTTACGGCTAACCTGCATTGGCAGGCAGGTTCTTTACCTCCAGTGCCACCTGGAAAGCCCACAGCATAGGTAACTCTATTCAGTATTTCATACTAACCTATAATGGACAAGAATCTGAAAAAGAATAGATATATGTACATGTAAAACAAAATCACTTTGCTCTATACCTAAAGCTAACACAACATTGTAAATCAACTACAATCCAATATAAAATTAAAAAAAAAATTAAGCTGAAAAATGACATATAACAAAGGGGAAAATACAAATAAATAAAAAGAAGATATCTGTAAAAGGTTTATCTGACAAAGAGCTTCTTTCTGGAATATATAAAAAATTCTTACCACTCAAAAATAAGATAACATCATAATCTCCACCAAAGAAAAGATTAAAAATGACAAACATATGCAAAAAATCATTCACTGTTAAGGAACTGCAAGTTAAAATCATAAGGTACCATGAGAACCCACTAAAGTAAAAGTAAAAAGAATAAACAGACTAACCATACCAAGGGTTGGCAAGCATAAAGAACAACTGCAGCTCACATACACTGCTGGTAGGAATACAAAACTGTACAACCAGTGTGGAAAGAAGAGTTCACCTATTTCTTTAAAATTTAAACATACACATATCATACAACCTGCTACCCCACTTTCAGGTATTTGCCCAAGGAAAATGAAAGCATATGCCGACACAAAGACATTATACAAATGTTCATAGTAACTTTATGGGTTATAACCAGAAACGAGAAACTGCCCAAGTAGCTAAAAGTTGAGCCGATGGACGAATGTGGTAAATCCATACAGTGGAATGCTAATCAACAATAAATAGGAACAAACTACCGATACACTTGACCGCATGAATGATTGAAGGTCAACATTAGAAAGTGAAAGTGAGAATAAGTAGAGTGAAAGAAAGAATCCAAAGACTGTATACTGTAAGATTCCATTTATATAAAATTCTAGAAAAGGCAAAGCAACTGGAGTGACAGATACCAAAGCCGAGGTTGCCTGGTAGGGGAGCTATGTGTGGGCGGTTGAAATGAGGGAAGTTAGGCTATAAAGGAGCATAAGGAAATTTGGGGCTTTGATGAAAATGTTGATTATCTTAATTATGGTGATGGTTTCACAGGTGGATGCATGTGTCAAAACACATCAAATTGTACACTTTAAACATGTATATTTATTATATACCAATTATACCTTAATAAGCCTGTTAACATTTTTTTTGGTGGAAGCACGTGATCACATACCAAGATGGCCCTGTGGTCCAGTGCAGTTTCTTGAGCCATAATTCTAACCTGTAAGCTTGGATAACTTGGGTGATGTGAAAGCATGTAAATTCTGCAGCATCAGCACTGAATGCCATAGAGAACTGCCGGGCACTTAAAACAGGGTCTGTCACCCTCTCTGGGAAGGCTGCAGAGTCTTTGTCTCAGAGTTTCTATGGAAGCAGGTTAGGAACTGGACATGGTGTGGGGCAGGGGAGGGGGTGGGGCGGTGCTTTTAGAGAAGAGAAAAAGAATAAATTTGTACACAGGCTACGGACTGACAAATGATCCACTAGGGCAGCACTGAGGAAAAAAGAAACAGAAAGATCTGAAGTCAAGCTAGGACTTGGAACATAGTGCACATGTGATAAAATCATCATTTGTTCTTCTACATATTCATCAAATCTGTACTGGGATCCCACTCCATTGCAGACACTATTCTAGATGCTGGAGATACAGCTGCGAGTGAGAGATAAAATCCCTGCTTTCACAGCGTTCACATTCCAGTGGAATGAGATAGAACATCAATACATCAAGGAAGACACATATAATATCAGCAGCAATGTGCTGGGGAGAAAAAGTAAAGCAAGGCAGGAAGGCGGCAGGGCTGGGCACTGAGGTTGGTATAAATCTGAATGGGCCAGGGTAAGCCAGGCGGAGGTTGAGGAAGAAGACTCCCTTTCTGGAGAAGAAAGTAGAAGGGCTATTATTAATGAGAGACTGAAGGGACTTCCCTGATGGTCCAGTGGCTAAGACTCCATGTTCCCAGTGCAGGGGGGCCCTGGTTCAATCCCTGGCCAGAGAATTAGATCCCACATGGAACTAGTTCACAAGAACTAGTCCCACTCCTAGCTGCAACTGAAGGTCCTGCATGTCACAACCATAAAAAGAGAGTGAGACTAGAGAGGTGAAGGCAGGGCTCAGTAAGTCTTTCCATAATGGGACAGTGGTAACAGTAACATAACAACCACTTCTGCTTATTGAGTCTTACCTGTGCAACATGATTTTGACTAAGAGCTTTCATCCTTACAGCAGCCCCATGAGGCACACGCTAGTGTGTTATTCTCATAATGCCACGGATAAAACTGAGCCTGAGACCCTGTAAGGTGCAGAAAACCCAGAGGTAACAATCAGCTGAGGAAGGGACTCAGATCCACCAGATCTGTCTGACCTTGGATCCTGAGCTCATAACCACCAAGTAGCCATGTCAGAGTATATAGGTTCATGAAGCCCCAGCAGTGGATTTGGGATGAGTAATCTTACTTCACAATTATCTGTCCTCTATCCAATTCCTTGCTTGCTTATTTCTAATGAAACAATGCTTTGTCGTGGTTTCATGTAACAATGCTTTCATGTGAATCATGTAAGTAAATACCACGTAAGTGTAAAATACCTAGAAGTACTCTGGAAAAATGGAATTTGACATTTTTTTTGCAATTTACTCCCTCTGCTTCATGTACCATCAGACTGGAAGGTTTAAAGTCTTGCCATGGAGCACAAGGCTGCTGAAATCTTAGGAATGGTCTAAGCTACCATTGCTACTCACCTGGACCATGGGTCTTCCAATCCCATCTTGCTCTTTTCCACTCTTTTACTGTGCTAAGAGTAATCCCTTTAGAATACAAATCAAGTCCCTGTAATTAGTTTTCCTCATGCAACCTACTGTCTCTAATACAGTTCAACACTTCCGTGGCTTAAGCCTGTAGAAGTTCATTTCTCAGTCACACAGCAGTCCCATCCTCATGGAGCTATGAGCCCCATGGTGAGTCAGGGACCCAGGCTCCTTCCACCTTGTGTCTCAGGGTTCCATTCTTTGAGGAAGCAGAGACATCAAAAGAAATCAGAGAAGGCATACCTGCTTCTTCAAACCCCCAGTCTGGGTGCAATATACATCACTTCCATTTACATTCCTTGCCAAGCAATAATCACGTGCTCATATCTTGAAAACAAGAAAGTGTTTTCTTTAAGAACACACAACAAGCATTCAAGAACACTTCAAGAACACTATCTGTTCCCCGCCATGCTCTCAGAAAAGGGGGTCCCTGCTTATATAGCTTCCCACAGGGCCAAGCCCGTATTTTGGAGTAAGGACCACACAGTGGTGGCTTACTAGACACTCTCACACAATGCCTTCCACTTTGGCTTAAGCTCTATCTAATGAAATTCAAAAATCTTTAACACTAGAATAACACTAGCCTACTAGATCTATTTAAGTTGCCTCCTGACCTACATACCCCACTTTATACCAGGCCATTCCCTCTGGTCTCAATGCTCCAGTGTCAGTGGTCTGTCTAGGCCTATAAAATTTCATGCTCTTCAAGGCTCACTGGGCATGACACTCTTTCCTCTTCCTCCTCTTTTTGTCAGTCCTATTTTTTTCATGGAATTTCCTTTCACTCTCTTTTGCTTTTGGCTTTCTCCTCTTACCCCCAGACTAGGCTAGTTCCTTCTGTTCTAAGGACTCATCGCCTCCCTACTCCACTATCTGTTCCCCGCCATGCTCTCAGGACATCTCAACACAGTTGCAATGACTTATTCAGTTTCTGAAAGCACAGTTAGAATCAGACCGTGGATTTAAAGCATCTGTCTATGACCCACTGGTGGCCTTAACTCTTGGCCAGACTGTTCATAACTTTCTTTGCCACCATCTCCTCATTTGAACTATAGGGATAATTATAATGCATCCTTCATTGATGATGGTGAAGATGAAATGAGATGAGGTAGATAAAATACTCAGTGCAGCCCAAGGTGTATAATAAACCATAACTAGTGGTTGCCGTTGCTGTTACTGCCATGGGGTTGAGCTCCGTCACCGTTGTTCTTGTTCACTATTTTCAGAACTTACCCAGTGCCTGGCCATAGTGGGATTCCCAGAAACAACTGTGAAATAAAGTAACGCTCTCCTTTCCCTTGTACATGGAGGGAAACTTTAAAGAAACAAGTATCTGTGGCTTGTCCCTCTTACTGTGCTGGCCCATGTTCTATGGATGAGTCAGAATTATAGCATGGCTCAGTGGTGAAGCCCACAGCTTTGGAGGGAGCTGGTGGGGCCTGGCTCAGTTATTTCTTAGGGGCCCAACCCGGAGAAATTTTCCTCTCATTTCTGCACCTCAGTTTTCCTGATTGTAAGCTGGTGACAATAATGGGATATGCCTGGTGGAGCTCTTATGAGGGGAGCACGGTGCCTGACACAGAGGAAGCCCCCAGAAATGATGGTTGCAATTAAAAACAATTAGTTGTGGGGGTTCCTTTTGACAACAGAAAGTGAATGCAGGACCCATTTAACATGCCATGCCCTTCCTTCTTTCCTTTGAGGGCATTTGAAAGCCATGATATTTGCGGTTTCCCAGGAGTGAACATTCCTTTGAAAGGAGGTAGCTAAGAGAAGGCAAAACATCCTGGACCATATGTATTCGAGGCCATGAAATAGCACCTGACATGGTCACCATCTCTGACTCCCTTTGGCTTGCTTTCCCTTCCCAGTGGGTGCAGGACAGAGGCATGGGGTCAGTAACAGAGGAATTATCACGGCTATTCCAAAAGAAGGCATTTACCTAATTGCAAAGGAACACATCCTGGCTGCAGACAATAAATGGTGTGTGATGCTTCCATGAAGTGAGATGGATGGAGCTCTCTGTTGCTAACCGGCCCGTAACCAGGGTCATTAATCACACGCGGCACACCCATTGCCTGTAATGGACTTCACCCCGGAAAACTCCAACTCACGGTGCCAGTGGGTTAAAGGGAAGGCCTCGCCTGTTATGGAAATACACATCTCCCACTGGGACTAACCCTGGGCGTTTGCCACCCTTCATTCCCTGAAAGGCTCTTTTAATTGATTTTCTTTCTTATTCTCTCTGACCTGGCAGAGAGCTTACCTGCCAGCCTCTGCCTGGACCCAGAGACTTGGTCTGAACTGTATGAATTGCTAAGAAGCCTCTAGTCCACAAGAAATCTCCCGTCTTTCCTGCCCTTGACAAGTAAAGTAACTAAATCTCATTAGCAGATCCTCATTGGTGTGTGTGTGTGTGTGTGTGTGTGTGTGTGTGTGTGTGTTTGCCAGACTCCAGGTTCCTGCAGATAGATCTGGAGGAAGGACCCCATTTTCTGGGTGGGAAAATGGTATGACATCATCATTTTTTTTTTATACTGAGCGTTCTCTCTGGGTGCTTTATGCCCATTTCCTCACCACAATTAACCTAATAACAATTCTGGCTGTCCATTTTTCTTGGTAAAGAGAGCAAGGTTCAGAGAGGTTAAGAGAGGTGTCCATAGCTGCACAGTGAAAAGCAAAACTGGTGTTCAAATGGGCATGCCAGTTTGTAGAGCCTATGTTGTTTCTGAGATGCCCACCTCAAAGTGTCTCACAGATATCTTGTCTTTCCTAGACTGACATCTGAAGCTTCCTCAAAGCCACAGCTAAATTCCCGTTTCCTCCTGACCAGTAGCAGAAAAGCAAAATAGCACTGGATGCTCGAGATAATCATGAAAAGTAGACTTTCATTTTAAAAGGCCGTTAAGTTCCACCATATTGACACTCACAAGTTAGATCCAGTAAATACTGTTTAACTTAATAAACAGGCTCTGGTCTAGTATTTCAAAATGCTCAGGGTGAAGAAGGTTAGACGGGGTTTAGTCCATTTCCTATCCATAGGAGAACCATGAGATTGAGTCATTTGTAATAAATTCCTCAGCTGTGCAGTTTCTGAGGAGACACTATTTACTTAATTTGATTAAGAAGGAAGAAGCCATCCCTGTGTGTGTGTGTATCTGTGTGTGTGTGTGTGTGTGTGTGTGTGTCTGTGGGGGGCAGGGGAGGGTGGGACCATATATTCTCATAAGCTCTGAGTGGTTCAGAACCAGAGGTGGTAGAATTGCATTTCCAGGTTATCCCAGGCCTGTAATAAAATAGCTGAGGCAACTGGAATGATGTCTTTTGTGCTGGGAGATTATTTGCAATGGAAAGAGCTTACTGTTGTGATTTCTGCTATTAAGTTTGGCTACATGAGGCCACCCGATCTGAAAAAGGCATGGGTAAATCCTTCAGCCTGGCCTGCCAGGTTCTTCATGGGGTGGCCCCAGCTTGTCATTCCACTCGAGCTACTGACATTTTAAAAGGGCTGGTAATTATTTGTGTGGGCGGCTGCCCTATGCATTGTAGGGCATCATGCAACACCCCTGGCTTCTACTCTGCTGCTGCTAAGTCGCTTCAGTCATGTCTGACTCTATGCGACCCCATAGACGGCAGCCCACCAGGCTCCCCCGTCCCTGGGATTCTCCAGGCAAGAACACTGGAGTGGGTTGCCATTTCCTTCTCCAATGCATGAAAGGGAAAAGTCAAAGTGAAGTCACTCAGTCGTGTCTGACTCTTCGCAACCCCATGGACTGCAGCCTACCAGGCTCCTCCGTCCCTGGGATTTTCCAGGCAAGAGTACTGGAGTGGGGTGCCATCGCCTTCTCCATGCTTCTACTCACTAGATGCCAATAGTACTACCCCAGTTGTCACAACCAACACTGACTCCAGATATTGCCAAATGTCACCAGGGGACAAAGCTGCCCTTGGTTGAGAACCCTGGAGTACTGGAATTGTTACTGTTCATAATGTGATTTCAGAGGTAGCAGGCACTCAGTAACAATTTGTCTTTGAAGGAACGCAGCACAGAACCCAGTCTTACCATCCACTAGGCTCCCTTTCACACAGCATTCTGTTCCTCATCCACGATCACTGTTTGCCTTTCTTTCCTCTCGTCCTGTATCTTCCACCTAAAATCTTTTTCCTCTTCCATCTTGAGCAATTAAAAACTTATCTTTCATTTAAGATTGCATTCAGACACTATCCTAACTAAAGTTATTCTTGATCACCCATGTGGGATGTACCCCACCATCCCATGGCTTCCCTATGATCAGCTATCTGCGACTTTAATCGCTTCTAACACTTTCTGGAAGAGATGATCTAATCTAGTGTTTAAGAGATCAGGCTCTGAACTGAAATTAGAATTCCATTCATCCTGGCAATGAAACTGTAGAAAAGTGACAGTATCTCTGAGATTATTTCTCCATCTCTAAAAGAGGGATAACAATACTATCTCAAAGGTCTCTTGCAGGGATTAAATGAGATAACATATTTTCTAGGCATGGCCAAGTCCCTGGCACGTAGGAATCAGTTCAGTTCAGTGTCTCAGTCATGTCTGACTCTTTGCGACCCCGTGGACTGCAGCATGCCAGGCCTCCCTGTCCATCACCAACTCCTGGAGTCCACCCAAACCCATGTCCATTGAGTCAGTGATGCCATCCAACCATCTCATCCTTTATCATCCCCTTCTCCTCCTGCCTTCAATCTTTTCCAGCATCAGGCTCTTTTCCAATGAGTCAGTTCTTCTCATCAGGTGGCCAAAATATTGGAGTTTCAGCTTCAGCATCAGTCCTTCCAATGAATAATCAGGACTGATTTCCTTTAGGATGGACTGGTTGGATCTCCTTACAGTCCAAGGGACTCTCAAGAGTCTTCTCCAAGATCAAAGTTCAAAAGGATCAAGTCTTCAATGCTTAGCTTTCTTTATAGTCCAACTCACACATCTATACATTGACTACTGGAAAAACCATAGCTTTGACTAGACAGACCTTTCTTGGCAAAGTAATGTCTCTGCTTTTTAACATGCTGTCTAGGTTGGTCATAGGTTTCCTTCCAAGGAGCAAGGGTCTTTTAATTTCATGGCTGCAGTCATGATCTACAGTGATTTTGAAGCCCAAGAAAATAAAGTCTGTCACTGTTTCCATTGTTTCCCCATATATTTGACATGAAGTGATGGGATTGGATGCCATTATCCTAGTTTTCTGAATGTTGAGTCTTAAGCCAACATTTTCACTCTCCTCTTTCACTTTCATCAAGAGGCTCTTTAGTTCTTCAATTTCTGCCACAAGGGTGGTGTCATTTGCATATCTGAGGTTATTGATATTTCTCCTTGCAATCTTGATTTCAGCTTGTGCTTCATCCAGTCTGGCATTTCGCATGATATACTCTGCATATAAGTTAAATAAACAGGGTGACAATAAACAGCCTTGACATACTCCTTTCCCTATTTGGAACCAGTTGTTGGTCCATGTCCAGTTCTAACTGTTGCTTCCTGACCTGCATACAGATTTCTCAGGAGGCAGGTTAGGTTGGCTGGTATTCCCATCTCTTTAAGAATTTTCCTCAGTTTGTTGTGATCCACACATTCGACGATTTTGGCTTAGTCAATAAAACAGAAGTAGATGTTTTTCTGGAACTTTCATGCTTTTTCAATGATCCAACAGATGTTGGCAATTTAACCTCTGCCTTTTCTAAATCCAAGTTGAACATCTGGAAGTTCTCGGTTCATATACTGTTGAAGCCTGGCTTGGAGAATTTTGAGCATTACTTTGCAAGCATGTGAAAAGAGTGCAATTGTGCAGTAATTTGAACATTCTTTGGAATTACCTTCTTTTGGGATTGGAATGAAAACTGACCCTTTCCAGTCCTTTGGCCACTGCCGAGTTTTCCAAATTTGCTGGCATATTGAGTGCCGCACTTTCACAGCATCATCTTTTAGGATTTGAAATAGCTCAACTGGAATTCCATCACCTCCTCTAGCTTTGTTTGTAGTGATGCTTCCTAAGGCCCACTTGACTTCACATTTCAGGATGTCTGGCTCTAGGTGAGTGATCACAACATCATGGTTATCTGGGTCATGAAGATCTTTTTTGTATAGTTCTGTGTATTCTTGCCTCCTCCTCTTAATGTCTTCTGCTTCTGTTAAGTCCATACTTCAATGGCTTCTAACACTTTCTGGAAGAGATAATCTAATCTAGTGGTTAAGAGATCAGGCTCTGAACTGAAATTAGAATTCCATTCATACTGGCAATGAAACTGTGGAAAAGTGACAATATCTCTGAGACTATTTATCCATCTAAAAGATGGATAAAAGTACCATCTCAAAGGTCTCTTGCAGGGATTAAATGAGATAACATATTTGCTGGGCATGGCCAAGACCCTGGCATGTAGGATAAGTAATGGATATTATTATTCTCCCTACTAGAATGAAAATTCCTTAAAGACAGGGGCCCGTTTTTACTCATCTTTATACCCCCAGTAACTAGGTCATATGTGTGTGCTGTCACTTCAGTTGTGTTCAACTCTTTGAGACCCCATGGACTGTAGCCTGCCAGATTCCTCTGTCCATGGGGATTCTCCAGGCAAGAATACTGGAGTGAGTGCCATGCTGTTCTCCATGGGATCTTCCCAACCTGGGGATAGAATTCGCATATGCCTGTATCTCTTGCATTGCAGGTGGATTCCTTACCCAGTATCTAGGTCAATTCCTGATAAACAATGGATATTCGGGAACTCTACATGCACAAATGAAGTGAATGCTTCAAGCTAGGAAATCCTCCAGGATGAAAGATTCATGGGCTCTTCCTATGTGAGAAAAGAAAGATTTTAGTCTGAGCTCCTCCTTCTACAAGAGGGAAAAATCAAAGGCTGGAAGGACAAATAGTTTGTGCACAACATCACAAGGTGATATAGAACCAAAAGTCACATGCCAGACCTGTGACCACCAGCCCCTTGCAGACCACCTTCCTTAGGAGAATCCTGGTAGAGCTCCCCTCTCTCCTATTTGCAAAGTGGCAACAGGAGAAACTGGCTTCAATGTGAGGGAAAACTAATTAGAGCTAATTTATTATCTTTCTTCAGAACTAGGATGCTGGGTGGAATCTGCTGGAGCTCTCTGCTGCAGAGAAATCTTTTTGATTATATTTACACATCTTATTTGAGAAGCACATGGAAACCTAATCATAACTGTAATAACAGGCTCATTGGCCCTCAGCAGACTTATCTTAGCTACGTGATGTTTTCCAAGGTGCAGCTCAGGCTTTATCTTTTTCATAAAGTTTTCCTAGACAATGTTCTGTATAATTTAAACACTCTCTGAGGCACCTTGGAGAGTAAATAGTGCTGTGGAGTTGGGGAATGACTTTGGTAAAGGTACTTCTCCTTTCTCAGCCTGTTTCCTCCTCTGTAAAATGGGGAATTAGTATTAGCCTTGTAAGTCTAACATAAAGTTGAAGTACAACACTGTATGTAAATGGCATGCCCAATGCCAGATGCATACAGGAGGCGCTCAGTAAATATTAGCCCCTACCTATGTATATGTCTTTTCATACTGTCCATGGGGTTCTCATGGCAAGAATACTGGAGTGGTAAGTCATTCCCTCCTCTAGTCAATCCTAAGGGAAATCAACCCTGAATGTTCATTGAAAGAACCAATGCTAAAGCTGAAGCTGAAGCTCCAGTGCTTTGGCCATCTGATGCAAAGAGCTGACTCATTGGAAGAGACCCTCATACTGGGAAAGATTGAAGGCAAAAGAAAAAGAGGGGCAGGAGAGGATGGTAGCATGAAGAAGACTTGAGGGCTGAAGAATTGATGCTTTTTAATTGCAGTGCTGAAGAGGACTCTTGAGAGTCCCTTGGACTGCAAGGAGATCAAACCAGTCAATCCTAAAGGAAATCAAACCTGAACATTCATTGGAAGGACTGATGCTGAAGCTCCAATACTTTGGCCACCTGATTCGAAGAGCCAATTCACTGGAAAAGACCCTAATGCTGGGAAAGATTGAGGGCCAGAGGAGAAGGGGGTGACAGAGGATGAGATAGATAGCATCACCCACTCAATGGACACTCATTTGAGCAAACTCTGGGAGATAGCAAAAGACAGAAGAGCCTGGGGTGTTGCTGTCCGTGGGGTTGCAAAGAGTTGGACACAACTTAGCGAATGAACAACAAGCAACAAATGTATATGTCTAGGGATTTGTCATAGAAAACTCCAATCCTGCCTGTGAATGCTTCAGCCTCAATTTGGCTCTGCATTCGGGTATGGAAAGGGCTCTGGGTTCAGCATAATGGGAAGATGACTGGGGTACAGGTGAAAGGCCATCTTGCAGAAGGGAGATGGAGGAAGCATCATGATATGATGGAAAGACCATGGGATCTCAGCTTCAGCCCCTTCCAACCACAGGACCTTGGGAAATTCACTTAACCTCTCTGAGTGCAGTTTTCTCACTAGCAACACTAGCAAAGTTCCTACTTCATGTGGCAACTATTAAGATGAATTTATATTATTCATATCAAAAATGCACAGCACAGGGTCGGATCAAAATCTCTGGGTCCAGGACTCTTAGGCACTTAGGATGGATTCAGTAAATGTGGTCATGAACAAATGATTTGGATGGAGCTCCTTATAATCTGTGAAAGGAAACAACATGGATTAGGAGACAGAACCATAATAGTTTATATTTCCATCTTTGCCAAGTCAGCAAACACCCATCTCCCCAAGTCTCAATCTTCTCAACTATAAAAAAGTAACCCTAGGGCCTTCCCTGGTGGTCCAGTGGTTAAGACTTCACCTTCCAATGCAGAGGCTACGGGTTTGACCCATGGTCAGGGAGCTAAGATCCCACATGCCTCGCAGTCAAAAAAATAAACACTTTCAGCTGATTTAATATTGTAACAAATTCAATAAACACACTAAAAATGGTCCATGTCAAAAAAAAAAAAAAAAGATCCTAATGAAGATTTAAAAAAAAGGTTGACATCGGTGAAAAGGATTTGCAGAGTTAAAGTGGAATCACAATGGCATTTGGAAAACATTTAACATAGCACCAGCAAATAGCATACCATTCACATAAATGGCTGACAATACCATTAACAAATACTTACAAACCACCCATTTAGGGCCAGTCATGGGGATTCCATTGTGAATGAGATGCCCCCTGACTCCCTGGAGGAGCATCAGCAATCGACCCCTTCCTCATCAATGATGGAGGGATTGGAAAGGTTAGGGTCTGTAGTAGCAACCTAGCGTCTGAAGACATGTGCAAAATACACACGCTTGTCTGTGTGCCAGTCTGTGCTTTAAATGCCCTCATTTGCCCTTCATTGTAGGATTTTTTTTTTCATTTTATTATAGTTTTTCATGTTTTGTCTTTTGTCATTTTCCCTTTATTTGTTACCAGGGCACTTGTTTCTAGAAACAATTCCATCTCTCAAACACCCTTCTGATTTCTTGTATGAAGCATATACTAACACTTGGTGAGAATGTTGTAGAAAATGAGAAACAGGTTTTGAGGGAAGGGCCTGAGGGCTCTTCTGAGAGCATAACAGATGAGTGTCAAAGGGTGAAATTACTGATATCTATTTTGCTGCTTTAATACTCACTGACACCAACCCGGATCTAAAGCCGTATCACCTCTTCTATTTACACCGTGAAGGGATACTCCTCTGTGCCCCTGATGAGCCACTCCTCCTGCATTTAGATCCCTACTTCATCCCCTCCACAACCCTCAATCTGGTCTTATCCTACAACTTTAACCAAAAGTATAGGGTGGAAGTGATATGGTGCTAGTTCTGAGCCCAGGCTTTATGAGTAATAATGCTTCATGAGTTTATTAACCATTTAATTCTCATTGCATACCCCTGAAATAGATACAATTATCTAAGAGCTAAATATAGTTTTCTGGGTGTCAGGTACTATTTTAAATGCTTCGGATAAACTGATTTGTTTAATTCTCATATCAAATTTATGAGAAAAATGCTATTATTGTACCCATCTTACAGATAGGAAAACTGGAGCACAGGGAAGTATCTTTCCCAAGATCCCACAATTAGTAAGCTTAGAGTCAGGCTATCTGATTCTAGAACTCACACATTAATCACTATGTTGAACTTCAGAGGGGTTAACTGTCTGGCCCAAAGTCACACAGAGGTCATGGCAAGGATAGGATTCAAACAGGCTGTATTGACTCCAAAGTCTGACCCTTCTGACCCACAAATATCTAAAAGACTGTTCTGGATCTGCCATCAACTTCATCTAAACTCAGAGGCAACTGCTATAAAAAAGAAAAACATACGGCTTGCAGCCAGTGGTCATCTTATCAGAATATCATAATTTTATAGAATCCTTTTCTGGTTTTCTTTTCCACTTATGTGTGTGTGTTTAAGACTGCCTACAGGAGTAAAAGCTTTCCTATATTTCTTTGTTACTCCAGACTCAAGATGTACATTCCCTGTTCATTCCACCAACATCAAAGGGCAGTGGATACAGAACAGCCATTCATCCAGCCTATAGGATTTGACCAAGTGCCTTCAAGGTGACTGTGCTCGGTGCTGGGGTAAGAATGGTGAGCAGGGTGCAAGCAGACTCCACCCTCATATCCCTTACAGAAAGTCCGTGGGATCTCGCCAGGCTTTGATGCTTTGGAGTGCATGACCTGAGGCAGGTACCACACACTCTCTGAGTCCTGTGAGTCTTAATCTCTCATCTGTAAACTGGAGTTTTTTTTATCATCATCTACATTATAAGAGTCTTATGATGGAAAAATGTAATAAAACGAGTGAAATGCTTAACAGAATGTCAGATACAGATGGCAATTAAATGCTTTCAAAGTTATTGTTATTAATAATAGTTTAATAATAATAGAAGTCTAGTATCTACTAGGCACTGGGCAAGGTTCTTCAAATGCAGTCATAAATAAGGCCTGTTTCTTATAGTCAAGGGGCCAGCAGTCCTAGTCAGGAGAATAAACACACACATGGACAGCTGGGCATGGAGTCATAGGCTGTCACAGAGGGGTGTGTCCAGTGTTGCTGGAGCACAGAGGAAGTGCAGACCGATTCCTTGCTAGTGGGAGTGTGGGTGAGGAGATGATTGTGGCAGTTCCTCAGAGGAGGGGTGTTGGAACTTGGTGTTTAGAAAGAAATTCCCTGGTGGCTCAGATGGTAAAGAATCTGCCTGCAATGCAGGAGACCCAGGTTCAATCCCTGGCTCAGGAAAATCCCATCGAGAAAGGAATGGCTACCCACTCCAATGTTCTTACCTGGAGAATTCCATGAACAGAGGAGCCCAGCACAGTCCATGGGATCTCAAAGAGCCAGACATAACTAACACTTTTCACTTTCAAGGAGAAATGTGAGATAGGAAATGTAAAAAGGGAACTTGAGGCAGAGGGAAAAAGACTGAGCTAAAGCTCAGTGATTATGTTTGGATGGTTTCCAATGAGGAAATATTTTCTGGGAGATGGGGCTGGAGTGGGTATTTGAAAAACCAGGAAGCAAGAGCTGGTAAGATATAAGCCTAGAAAGGTATCTAAGGCCAGATTATGGAGGCTCTTAGATGTGAGGCTAAGGTGGTGAGTTTTATCACATAAAGAGGCAGGAGAAATTGATAAGAAAAAACCTCTAATATAAATTGATTCATCAATAAAGAGGCATAGAAATATAGATACATGGATATAGTTATAGATATGTATATGCATACAGCTATTGCTGACTGTACCTATTTCTTTTTATCTGTCTGCCTGTCTTCTGCCTTATTTTCCTTTTTCCAAAAATAAGTAGGATGAGAGCATGGTCTGCTTGCTCTTTGTTCACCACTGTAGCCATAGCATTTAGCACAGTAATGTGGTAGGCATTTGACAAACTCTTGTTGAATGGATGAATGAATGAACTATAATCACTATATTTGATATTTATGAAATGATTAAATTCACAACAAACTATGGAAAATTCTTCAAGAGATGGTTTTTCCAATAGTCATGTATGGGTGTGAGAGTTGGACTATAAAGAAATCTGAGCGCCAAAGAATTGATGCTTTGGAACAGTGTTTTGGAACAGTTGGAGAAGACTCTTGAGAGGCCCTTGGACGGCAAGGAGATCCAGCCAGTCAATCCTAAAGGAAATCAGTCCTGAATATTCATTGGAAGGACTGATGCTGAAGCTGAAACTCCAATACTTTGGCCACCTGATGTGAAGAACTGACTCATTTGAAAAGACCCTGATGCTGGAAAAGATTGAAGGTGGGAGGAGAAGGGGATGACAGAGGATGAGATGGTTGGACGGCATCACCAACTGGATGGACAGGAATTTGAGCAAGCTCTGGGAGTTGGTGATGGACAGGGAGGCCTGGCATGCTGCAGTCCATGGGGTTGCAAAGAGTTGGACATGACTGAGCGACTGAACGGAAATGATTAAATAAACATATGTCATGACTAAGGAGGAAAGTGGGTGGTTTCACAAAGCAGGTGACACAATCTTGGCATGGTTGATGAGTACAACTTAGCTCTGCAGAAATGGAGTATTTGAGAAACACATGTACAGAGATCAATGGTCACTGCCCACGCAGCGTACAGTGTGGTAGTGAAGAACATGGATTCTAGGGCCAGAGTTCAAGTGCTAGTTCTGCCATTTAAGAGCTGGGAGCCCTAGGGCATGTTCCTTAACTTTCTGGGTCTCAGTTTCCTCATCTATAAAATGGGGACAATAAGAGTACTTAAGTTATAGGATTATTGTGAAGATATAGGTACTCACTACCACAATGCTGGGCAATATAATAAGCTCTAAATAAATATTAACAATTACTAATTGTATCACTGGTGAGACCTGAATGCAATCAGCAGAACAAACACTCCAGAGTCCTATTACACACAAATCAGTTCTTTCTTCAGATATTATAACTGAACAGTCTACATGAAGTCTCTTTGACATAAATCTCTTTGGTACAGATGAAGACCAGACAGCTTGGGAGTCATTTCTGAAAGGATGACTAAAAGACTATAAATAAAAAGAAATGAGAGAAAAAAGAACATATTGAATGCCAGGCTTCAGAAAGAATTGTTGCAAGATACTAATGAGCAGAGAGATCTGGGAGAAACCATGTCAAAGCTTTCTGAGAGAGTGTGTGAACAATACCTGGGGAATGCCAAAGAGAGAGATGATAAAGGAGAGATGACAGCTCCCTGCAGGCCTGGACCAAGTGCGACACAGAATAAGCAACAAGGCCAATGGAAAGCAGTGTGTCTTGTTAAGTTCCTTTGAGAGGCTTTAAATCAGCAGTGGCTTCCTGGCAGGGTGAGGCAGGGCTCCAACCATTACAGGTTACCCAGAAGCCACCAGAGAAAAATGGAGAAGGAAAGCCTTGAAGAATGAGCGTGGTCCCTGATGTGATGTGGTTACCATAGAGACCACTCTCCATGGTAGCCAGGAAGGGCAGTGCCTGTCCTCAGAACAGTTAACAAGCTATTAGACCAAACATGAAGATGCCAGCAGGTGAGTAGAATGAAGCCGCTCTATCACAGCTGTCTGTTTGCTAAGATCAAACATGGGAAGAAACGGCCGTAAATCAGCCCAGCCACTGCAGCCATTGAGTCAAGTTCGGGGGAATGCAACAGAATTTCTAACCTGTGAGTCAAAACCCAGGGACCATGTCCCAGAGGTACACGCTCACAAGAGTGATGCTCTAGATTCCCCAGAATGACTTGACGATCCAAACAAGATCGAAACAAAAGAAAACAAAGTGGCAACAGCAATGAACAGAAAGAAAGTAACTAAGAATGTGGGAAAGACTAGCTGAGAAAATTAAGAAAGGCAATGAACAGAGGGAGATTTCACACTGTTTTGCCCAACATTCAGTCAGGGCAGAAAATATAAGCTGGCTTTGCAGCAAGCAGGAATATATTCTCAGTGCAAGATGGCAGGACTGGAATTTGAAACTGAGTCTCAGAACAGGCACTTTGGAACTACTGGGCTATGCTTCTTCAGGAAAGTGTCCAAAGGAGCTCATGGGCAACTACCGCTTTGATGTGTGATCACCTCTCTAAACACAGAAGATGATGTAGCAGGATGAGGGCTTCACTGTGTGCTGAGACCTGTCCTGTAAAGTGGGGCAAGGCCCCTTGGGTCCACTCTGCCTTCTATAAGGATATCTATCTGCACAGGTGGCAGCTCAGGACCCAAGGTCCTTATGTCTTGTTCTTGACGCCCTGGAGCCCACCTCGGCTTTCCCTCACACCTGAACTATGTTTAAAACATCACACCTCCCTGTCTTGACTCATACTATTTCCTCAGCGCTAAAGGTCCTTTGGGCTTCCCTGGTGGCTTAGATGGTAAAGCATCTGCCTGCAATGTGAGAGACCCGAGTTCGATCCCTATGTTGGGAAGATCCCCTAGAGAAGGATAATGGCACCCCACTCCAATACTCTTGCCTGGAAAATCCCATGGACGGAGGGGCCTGGTAGGCAACAGTCCATGGGGTCGCAAAGAGTCAGACACGACTAAGCGACTTCACTTTCACTTTCACAAAGGCCCTTTACACCCTTTTCCATTTCTTGTTCAGTCACTAAGTCATGTCTGACTCTTTGCAATCCCATGAACTGTAGCATGCCAGGTTCCTCTGTCCTCCACTGTCTCCCAGAGTTTGCTCAAGAGGGCTGTTTCATTTACTAACTCACTCACTCACTCATTTATTCACTCATTCCTTCACTCACTCATTCATTCATTCAATCAAAAAGAGTTAAGTACGTACCAAGTACACAGGATGCTTCTGATTCCTTCCTCATTACTTCTACATACTCTGCACTTATATCTAACAAAACACAAACACTCTGCCAGGTGTGTTTATTGATGTGTCTGTTGAGCTCATTAGATTTTAGATTCCTTGAAGGCACATTGGGTCTTGCTCACAGTCTAGTGAAGTTTCTAGAATCGAGCATGTAGCAAGTGCTCAATAAATACTTATTAAAGGATGAATAAAAGAGTAAATGACTGAATTGCTTTTCTAATTCTCTCCAGGTTGCCATATTCTGAAGGGAATTCTCCAAGCCATCAAGTTGGCCTGGGATGAAATGTTTTTGTGCACATTACTTAATAAAAAGGGCTCTGGGTCAATTGAAAAATTTAAAGTCAATATGAAATTGATCCTCATCAGCACTTTCTTCTCCAAACATATAGACAAAAGGACATTTCTGAAACATATGTATTAGTGTTGCATTTTCTGCTCCAAAGACTCAGTGATTGTTGTCACCTTGAAGTCCAGCCCTCATTAATTTATGGGGCACCCAGCATAATCAGCAACAGGCTTCTTGGTAGGATAAATCAGAGACAAGTCTAGAATTTGGGGGAATCACTAAGCTGCCAACAGCACAATTTCCTTTCATGCTTTTTTATCTTAGAAGTCACTGAGCACCATTTAAATTAAGCTGAAGACCTTTAGGGTCTTCCCTAGTGACTCATTTGGTAAAGAATCTGCCTGCAATGCAGGAGATCCAGGTTCAATCCCCAGGTCAGGAAGATCCCTTGGAGAAGGGAATGGCTACCCACTCCAGTATTCCAGCCTGGACAATTCCATGGACAGAGGAAAGACCTTTAGGCTGACTTTCAAAGACATTCTAAGGTAATCAGCAAACAGGTCCTCTTCAACTATTCAAGGAAAATAATACATCTCAGAAATTCCCATCCCATCTTTGCTCAGTATAGTAACCATATAAATGAAGATGTGCCGAGAAGGGAGGAAAAGCAGTCAGTAGAGGATTAAAACAAAACTCTTCCTCCTGGAGGAAGCACAATGCAATGACAGAGCCAGAGGTACCACATGTGACAAATGCTTGGGAACAGTATCTGGCACATAGGTGTCTCCATCACTTGAGAAGCTGGATGCAATGATCCACTTAGACTCCAGTGTTCTTGCCTGAAGAAGTCCATGGACAGAGGAACCTGGTGGGCTACAGTCCATGAGGTTGCAAAGAGTTGGATACAACTGAACAGCTAACACTTGCACTTTTCAGACAGAATTGGGAAAATGATTCAGGACCTCTAGGTTAAGCAACAGAGATGCTGATATGGACTGCATGCTTGTGTCAACCCAGAATTGATAATGTTGAAATCCTAAGTGATTGGGATTTAGGAGGGGAGGCCTTTGGGAGGTAATTAGGTCATGAGGAAGGAGTCCTCATGAATGGGATGAGAGCCCTTAAAAGGAGAGACAGGACAGCTGGCTTCCTCTCTCCGCCAGGGGAGGATGCAAGGAAAGAGCTGCCATTTGCCAACCAAGAAATGGGCCCTCAGACACTGGATCTGCTGGCACATTGATCTTCGGCAGACTTCCCAGCCTGCAGAACTGTGAGGAAGAAATATTTGTTGTTTGAGCCACCTGATCTACAGTGCTTTTGTAGCACCAGCTTGAACTAAGATGAAGGTGAAGTCAGAGCTTCCCATGTTGACTCTCATCTCCTTTGGTTCTGTAGGATGGCGCAGTATCATAGCCTGAGTGCCCCCTTACCAGAATCATCTGGCGAGCACTGATAATGTCTTATATTGTTTCATTCAGGACACCTCACCTCTCCTCTAGCTGAGATGCAGGATGGCAATGTAGTGGGCCATGATTTTCTGAATGCCAAGCTGTACATGCAGAGAAAAAACAGGGGAGACTTCCCAGCATGAATATCCCCAAATTTCAGATAAGGGTCATAGCAGTAGAGACTCCACCAGACTTGGGCTCCAGATTGTCCTGATAATGGTTCTGTGGAAGTAGGGATGGTGGTAGGGAACAAGGGCTGGACAGGATTATGAAAAGCTTCAATGAGGAAGGGGCTTTATCTCAAAGTGTGTCTTTGAACTTGGTGGGAGGTGCCAGGCTTTAGCTTCCATGGTATTTCAGATAATCTACCCCAAGTTTCTGTGAACCAGGCTGGACCCTGTCTCTTCTGTTTCTCCAGATGTAGAAAACATCACAGCTAATAAAAGGTGTTGATCAATACTGTCAGTGACACTGTACCGTATTTCATCCTTATCTTGTTTTCTAGTTATTCAAACGAGTGTGTTTATAGGTCCAACTGTTAAAGCACCTCTTATTTTAACCCTAAGCCCTACCTGGCATATGTGTGTGTGTATGTATATATATATAATATTTGTTGTAGATAATATTTCAAAATATGGTCACAGTAACTGTTCAGCAATACTGTTAAAAAAATATAGTATTATTTCCATTCTAAAAATGAGGTTCAGAGTGGTTAAGATGCATGCCAAAAGCCACATAGCTAGTAAGCAAGAGAGCCAGGACTTGAACTCACTGCCCTAATTCTAAATTTTTAAATCAGTGCAGTTTTCCCATTTTGAATATAAGTTAGAGTTGAGGTTTATGCTCTCTAGCCCAGTTGTGGTCCCCCTAGTTTGTAGAAATCCTGATCTTCATGATGTCTTCTGGCTCTCTGGATTTGACACAGTGCTAGGACTTGCCTTGCACATGCTCTCAGCCTCTTCCCTCCTGAGACACTTGAGATAATTCTCCCGTACATGAGTCAGTCCTGATCCAAAGCCATTCCTCTTTTCAGTTTAATTTTTTAATGATTTACTTTTCAAAGTTCATAAAAGTGATACACAATCATAATATCAGATTTAGAAGAAAAAATATAAATAGTGAAATAAAAGTCTTCCTTATCCCATGACACAGGGAAATTCACTCCCAATATCTTAATGCCTTGTCTTCAGCCTTTTTTGGGGTCAACATCTACACATCTAGAGATATGCTTGCAACAATTTGGAATAATGCTGTACATAAAGTCCTGAAGCTTATCTTCATGTCCACATGCCATTAAGAACAATAAAAAATTCTTTAGAATATATTTAATGACTACATTATTTATATGTGAAAACTTCGGTGAACCATTTTCCTCCTTTTTGGAAATTTTGGTTGTTTGCTCTCTATCAAAACTACAAGTAATTGGAAAGAAAGTTGTTTGCTCATGTACCTTTGTAATTTCTGTTTTTAGGATAGAATATTAGAGGAGGAACTCAAGTCAAAAGCTAGGAGTCATTTTAGTCCCTTCTGGGCAATTGATATTAATTACATTCTCACCAGTACAGTTCCATTCTACAATGGAAGATCATTTTTCCTGGAAGCTTCCCTCAAAGTGGTAATAAAGGATAATCTTTTAGGTAACCCTGCACTTGCTTGCGGAGAAGGCAATGGCACCCCACTCCAGTATTCTTGCCTGGAAAATCCCATGTCTGGAGGAGCCTGGAGGGCTGCAGTCCATGGGGTCGCTAAGAGTCGGACATGACTGAGCGACTTCACTTTCACTTTTTACTTTCATGCATTGGAGAAGGAGATGGCAACCCACTCCAGCATTCTTGCTTGGAGAATCCCAGGGACGGGGGAGCCTGGTGGGCTGCCATCTATGGGGTCGCACAGAGTTGGACACTACTGAAGAGACTTAGCAGCAGCAGCATGTGCTTGAGTAGGAACCGAGTTTAAGGGATAGCAACACAAAACTCTGCTTACCTAGGCTGGGAAGTATTGTGGTTAACACAGCTAGCATTACTTATCCTAACTAATCCACAGGGAGTGTCTGATTTACTCAGTGATCTCCAAATCAAAAAGCCTCAGCTGGTTCTATGTATATAGCCACGAGTCCGCCTCTGACCAGCATGCTTTATATGAAGGCATGGGTGATCTGTAGCCCCTAGCATCCAACCTAGTGTTCAGCATATTGTAAAACTTACCTGCATGTGGTTTTATGTGTGTTTATGGAATGAATGAAACCATACAAGAGCTTTATGATTCCAAGTGGCTGACATGTAAACAAGGTGTACTCTGCCAAGTGAAGTGACTCATCATCTGGCCTCTGACCCCTATGAAAGTGCTTCACCCCCAGAAGAAGCCCATTCAGCTACTCAGGGCACTTGTACACTGCCTGCCCACAAGAAAGCCCGATGCTGAGGACCGCCCTTCTGAACAAAGGCTTTTGGCAGAGGAAGTGGTATTTCCCAACACAGTCGTTTCTCCTCTCCTGCTGATGCTAATTACAGTTTGCTGAATGTAAATTGGGGAAACATCTCGCCCACCCAAAGGAGTTCCAGAGATGGGCTGTGGTCTTCACAGTAACCTGGGAGCAGAAATCTCTCCTTCCTAAGTCTTGTATCCTTTTTCCTTCCCACCACAACACAGACAGGTAAACACAGAGAAGCGACAAAGTGAGTTTGGACTTGTGAATCATCCCAACCTCAGGGCCTTTCTCTTGGTCCTGGCTGTGATGTGAAGCTGGGGGTATGAAATGGAGGCATGAGGAAGACACTACCTGGCTGGCAGAGATGCTACATGTGTGTGGGGCTACTGGGGCAGTCTGGCAACACAGTTATACAATTAATTATACTGAAAAAAGAAACTCAAACTTCTTTGAAAGGCCCCTGCCCATGGGACCACCATATTGCCATTTTGCCACACAATCATTCCTTTTTTCTGCTTTAGCATCACTTGTTGAATTTCAACCTCTATTAAAATCCTTCTCCTTCTTTCAGGGCATTATCAAGGGTTACCACCTCAAGGCAGCCCTCCCTGGCTGTGTACTAGTCATAGCCGTACGAACACATTCAACTTTCCTCAGTGTTATCATAACACATTGTTTGGGCCTCTTTTATACTATTTTGGGGGTCTGTGCATCTATTGTCAAGTCTGGAAAACAAGGCTGATGGGTTTCTAAGGTCTTTTCAAGCTTTTCTTTTCAAAATTGTATTTTTTGCATTCTTAGGAATAATCAAATGCTTAAAAAAAAACCAAAAACAATATAGTATAGTGGTAGGATTGTGCTTTGGCACTATGGCTTCCCTGATAGCTCAGTTGGTAAAGAATCTTCCTGCAGTGCAGGAGACACTGGTTTGACTCCTGGGTCAGGAAAATCCACTAGAGAAGGGACAGGCTACCCACTCCAGTATTCTTGGGCTTCCCTGGTGGCTCAGTTGGTAAAGAATCCACCCACAATGCAGGAGACCTGGGTTTGATCCCTGAGTTGGGAAGATCCCTTGGAGAAGGGAAAGGCTACCCACTCCAGTATTCTGGCCTGGAGAATTATATGGATTGTATAGTCCATAGGGTTGCAAAGAGACAGACACGACCGAATGACTTTCACTTCAGCACTATGAGAACTGAATTGGAGCATCAATTGAGTTGCTTCTAGCTGAATGGCCTGGGCAAGACTTATCATGTCTTTGGGCCTCAGTTCTCCCATCTGTAAAATGGCAATAATGCTGATGTGATATCACAAGACTGTAGAATAGAGTAAATCGGGCTGTGCATGTGAAAGTATTTTGTAAATAAATAGTGAAATATAGTGTTGATAATACTTATTTCAAGAAAAAGCCCTGAGTGATTCTCTCCCTAAAGAAACTACACCACTGCTGGATTAAACATCTTAAAACCTAACACCTCTGATTCTCAGAATCATGCCCAGTAATCCACACTATCTCTCTGTCTGCAGAACAAAGATTCTTCATTACAAACCCACAGGAACCTTAACAGTCACAGTCTGAACAACTCTGTGTACCCTCTTGCAGATCCTACTTTGTGTTACACGTTTGCCAGGTTTTTGCCACATAAACAGAGTAAAGAATTAGAGAGGCTAATTAATTTAGGGTCAAGTCATAGATTTGCAAGTGAATATCTGTGTGATCCTGTGAAAACTGCTTTACTTTCTGAATCTTCGTTTCCTTGTCTATAAATCAGCTCTGATAGCACTCACTATAAGGAACTGTTGCGAAAGTGACCAAGTGACATCTCTGTTAAAGTGCGCAGACAGGGCACCCAGCACACAGCAGGCACTGAACAAAGACCAGTCCCTTTCTCCTTTTCTCTCCCTTTGCGCACCAAGATTCTAGAATTCCACAATATGAAATATTCATCCACACAGATGCGGGCTAGACAATGGGTGGTCTCTAGGGGAGTGATGTCAGAGAAAGATTTTACCAGAAACTCCATTTCAGTATCACCATCAGGGTCCTGCTTGAGCCTGTCACCCACTGGGCTCATCACCAGAGTGAGCATTTAATTTTTTTTTTTTCACAAAAGAGTATTCTCAATGATGCATGTGATAAATACGCTGGCTTTAAACCTTTTAGAAATATTAAAGGTTTCACAGCTCAATGTTTGACAGACTTGATTAATCCCTTCCACACAGATATATTCAGGAGGATAGCTGTAGTTGGGTTTTAAAGCTCCAAGAGTGTTTTCTGATAAAGGTAAAGAAAAGCTAAAGCACTTTTAAAGACAGAGAGGTTCGTGTGCTACACAGAATAGACAAAGACTATGAAGACCCAGAATTCAGAGGAGGATGGAGAGGCGGAAGCCAGGGTCCATCCAGGGAATCGTGCTTTAAAAATTTTCTCCCTAGGAGGAATTTTCCAATGAAAAGCACACATCCTGCCTGACCAAAGGCCGTTTGTCTGAGAGTTTTCTTCTCCGTTGGGTTCCAAAATGAATGATGTGGGAGGGGGGAGGGGGCAGGGCAGACAAAGGGCAGAAGAAACTTCAGAGGTGAGTAAAATGGAATTGACCACTGCCCCCTATCATAGTCCTGGACCATTCAACAGCCTCCTGCTCATTCTTCCAGTCACCAAGGCTGTTTCTTGCACCGACCTCCCCAATTCCCAAATGCACTCTGAGCGCCTCAAAAGAACAAGAAATATTTTTGGATATTTTCCCCCTCAGCAACTACCTTAGTTTTGTATATAATCAGTGCCTAATAAACAGTGCCTAATAAACATCATAAAAATCTAAAAAAAAAAAAAAATCCTTGAGGAAATGCTGGCAAACACCCCTACTTAAGAATGATGCTTTAAAAAATTACTATCAGATTCCATGTCCTTCTGATTTCCATCATACGAAAAAGACTGAGTTTAGAAACTAAACCATGGAGGTTTCCAAATAAAGCCTCAGTAGACAGATACCGATAGAGTACTACAACATTGCTACGTGAGCTGGACACAGTTCCCAGCTCAACCAACATGGCCTGGGGTAAAAGAGACTTGTCATCATTGTGGGAGGTGCTTTGATTGAAGGATATATGGGAAAGCAGAGGGGACAAAGGAAGCTATATCAGACACAGCATCTTTGTTCATGGGAGATGTTTAAAAAAGCTTTGAGAATGAGTGATGCGCTCTTAAGCTGAAGTTTGAAGGACATCACAAAAGGGGAAAGTATACTTCTCTGTGTTCATGTACATCGTTTTGATCTGTGAACTTCCAATTAAACTCCAAATGGAACACTTGCTCTGCTAATCAACCTTCCCCACAAAATTTCAAAACGTCAGCCCACCCTGCCCCTAGGTTTTTTTGGACACTCAAGTCAATCTTCAACCCTGACCCCTATTTTATTTTTATGGAAGCATTTTCCCAACAGAAATACCAACATATTTGCCACAAGATATTATGGGGGGCAAAGGTGTAATTCAATTATGTGACTTAATCAATTCAAATGGCTGATGTATAAGGATCTCAGGATGCCATCCAGCTTTCAACTCAAGGCGAATAATTGTTCCATAATTTCTTAATTCTCCCGCAAGACAGTTTAAATTAAAGGATGTCAATTTGCAAAGCCAGACTGCATTGTATTCTTAAATTGGGCCTGAAATAGCCACAAGATGAAGGGTAATAAGGCAGAGAGCAGAGCCCAGGGTGCCTGGTGCTGTGCAAAATTGTTTAATACGGTCAGACCCTTTAATCTTCATATCTACTGATGCAGAAAGCAGCATATTTCTGTCACTTATGATAAGAAACATTACTTTTTAAATTCCTTGGTGAGGCCCGCAGATCTTCTAGACAGCCAAGATAGCAGGAATCTCTATTTCTGTGTGTGTGAACATTTCTTTTTTTCCCTTAAATTGGTTTTATTCTAATTCATTTAGTCTCCAGTCTGAGTTAGAGACAAGTAACCCTGAATGGAACCACACAGGAGGAGAACAAAGGCTTCTGCCTTCCAGTCCTCAGATGGGACTGGCTACCGGCTCCTTGAATAAGTCAGTGATTAAACAAATAATGAACCTGAGGGCATTCACGATAGGACAGTCAGTCAATTCCAGAAAGGGAGAGAATTGGAACACCATCTAAGAGAAACAAAATCCTGCTCCAAAGTGAAGGGTGCAGTGCGGGAAGCGGATACTTTAAACTCTTTTCCTGGAAGAGTCAAGTATTTTACTCACACGTGTCCTAGGAAAAGGCTGGGCCAATGTGTCCAGGCTGGGTCGGGGTGCTGCTAGGGAAATGTAGACCCCAGAATCTGGATGGAAGGAATTGGATGCTGTTTTCCCAAGATTGCCAGAGCCACGAATCAGGAATCGTCATGGAGAGAAGCCAAGGACATCGCTGTAATGAAAGAAGTATATGTCAATTTGGAAAGCAAACCAATTAGGAGGAAGGAGGACAGAGTTTGGAGTTAATGGTCACAGTGGTGTTTAAAGTAAGTGGGTCAGGATGAAGCATCATCTAAAGTGTATGTGCTACATGTAGGTGGGCCGGGGGCACAGGGATCCAGAAGAATTGTGCTGGACTAAACCAAAGGGCATTTATCAGTGTCTCTGTGCCTCATGTTGTGTCAGACATGACACAAGTGGTCTTGTTGTTGTGTTGTGTTCAGTTGCTCAGTTTTGTCCAACTCTTTGTGGCCCCATGGCCACATGTGGCTACTGGAGGGCTATAGTCCCTGGGATTTTCCAGGCAAGAATACTGGAGTGGGTTGCCATTTCCTTCTCCAGGGCATCTTCCCAACCCAGGGATCAAACCCACATCTCCTGCGTTGGCAGGTGGATTCTTTACTGCTGAGCCACCTGGGAAGCCCCCAGATAATGTCGTGGATACATGGGTACAAACAAAGCATAATGCATTCATCAATCTGTATTCTAAAAATTTGGACTAGGTTATACACAGGCTAAAATTCAATAGGTACAAATTCTACATTTCTCACTTGTATGAATCTATCTCTAGGATATTTGCCTAGAATATTAGGAATTTATCTCTAGGATAAATGCCTATAAGTAGAATTACTGGGCAAAAAAAGATGCTTATAAATTTTGATAGACATTCTCAAATTACCATATACAATAACTATGCAGTTCTACACTCTCTTCAGCGATGTATGAAATCACAACTTTCTCATGTCCTCCCCAACAAAGCTGGTCACACTATTTTGGGGGAGAGACACAAGATATAAGGCATAATAATTACAATAATAGGAATTCCCTGGTGGCTCATACAGTAAAGAATTCATCTCCATTGCAGGAGACTCAGGTTCTATCCCTGGGTCGGGAAGATCTCCTGGAGGAGGGAATGACTACCCACTCCAGTATTCTTGCCTGGAGAATTCTATGGACAGAGGAGCCTGACAGGCTACAGTCCATGGGGTTGCAAAGAGTTGGACAAGACTGAGCTACTAACACTCATTCACTTTCAACACAATGATAATGCTACTATTTAATGAACAATTGTAGCATTTTAAGCCCAGCTTTAGTCTTTATATGGAATAATCCATTTATTTGTAGTAGTAACCCACTGACATAGAAACCATTAGTATTGTCATTAAATAGATAAGGAAACAAACTTAGGGAGCATAAGAATCTTATTCTTGACCACAGCTATGAAGGGTGGGACTGGGGTTCTAGCCCTGGTACCTGGCATTTCTTCAATACCAAAAATATTAGCTCTTATTCTAGGACATGGGGTGTTATCTATGGTACTTATTGTAACAGGTACACACAGATAGGAAACCAGCGGGAGGGTGTGTGTCTAGGGAATCAGGGAGACCAATTCTTTCCATCTCAATAGAAGTATACACAGGCTATTAAGTGGGAAAATATTGGGAACAACATGATATATTTTTGTTTTTCCCCCTGCTTTTTTCACTAGGAAAATTATTTTTTCAACATTCATGATATGTAGAAAGGTCAGAGCTACAAAAATGAAAGGATGGTGTGGTTGAAGAAGCATGGTGCTGAAAGTAACATAGACCTGGGTTCAAGTTCAAGTTCTACTACTTTTAAGATGGATGATAGTAAGGCAAATTATTATATAACTTACTTCTCTGAACCTCATTTTCTTCAAATGAAAACACTGAGTCTATAATCCCAGGAAAATGTGTATGATGACTAAATAATGTAAAAGATAAACAGTGCCAAACAATTGATAAATATCACTAGTTATAAGCAATTTCTAACTACCTGTTTAATTTTATTCTTCCTGTTTCTCTTTAAAGATCTTCTGCTCTCATCAAATTGGTTTACTCACTTTTCTCAAAATTTACTCACTTTACTCAAAATTCTCAATGATGGAATTTTCCAGTCTGCTTGCACTTCTGCATTCTTTTACTTAAATACATCCTTGTCCCCAAGTCCTATCTATAGGCATTCTACCATGAAGCCATTCAGGTGTGTATCAAATGCTACCAACTCAACAGTGTCTCTTGAATAATAATCCCTGCAATATACTACCCCTAAGGAGTTTAATGGAGAAGGCAATGGCAACCCACTCCAGTACTCTTGCCTGGAAAATCCCATGGACCGAGGAGCCTGGTAGGCTGCAGTCCATGGGGTCGCTAAGAGTTAGACATGACTGAGAGACTTCACTTTCACTTTTCACCTTCATGCATTGGAGGAGGAAATGGCAACCCACTCCAGTGTTCTTGCCTGGAGAATCCCAGGGACGGCAGGGCCTGGTGGGCTGCCGTCTATGGGGTCGCACAGAGTTGAACACGACTGAAGTGACTTAGCAGCAGCAGCAAGGAGTTTAATTCCTAAGTACTATCGAATTCCTGTTTACTGAGCTCCATGACTTTTAGCAAATTAGTCATCATAAAGTGAAGAAGTGAAGTCACTCAGTCGTGTCTGACTCTTTGCGACCCCATGGACTATAGCCTATCAGGCTCCTCCATCCATGGGATTTTTCCAGGCAAGAGTACTGGAGTGGGTTGCCATTGCCTTCTCCAGGGGATCTTCCCTACCCAGGGATTGAACCCAGGTCTCCCGCATTGTGGGCAGACGCTTTATCCTCTAAGCCACCATGGAAGCCCCAAAATGCTATGCTATGTATCAGGCACTGTTCTAAACTCTTTCTATGTCTCACTTAATCCTCTCCACAGGTGATAGGTACTGTTATTATTTCCCCTTAGTCCTGAATGCCAGTCACTATTAAGTGTCTTATCAGCACAGCTGGACTGAAGGGTCTAAAGGGCAAAGAGGCCATGAGCATAATACTTGTAGACTTTGGAGTCAAAGAACATCAGCTCCAGTCTAGGTACTGATCCTACCAGCTGTGTGATGTTTAGCAAATTACCAAATCTCTCCAGGCACTGATTTGGATTTGTAAGGGGATGCTGATAATACCAACTTCAAAGAGTCATTTATGAGGTTTGAGTTTGCAGATGCAAGAATTTCAAACTGTGTGTGCTGTGTGCTGAGCACTTAAGTATCAGCCCCTATTATCACTATTTAAATAGCATGTAGTTGGTTTCCAACAAAAGGCTCCTGTCCATCACACCTTCGAATTCAATCGCTATTCCCTCTGCCTGTGCTGTCTTTCCCCACCCTCACCATCATTGCACTGCCAACCTGAAGAACTCAAGGCCCAGGTCTCTGGGATCTTGCTCTAGCAACTTCTGCTCTGTAAGGCCTTCTTTAATGGTGCCCTCTGCAGAGAGAGAGAGCTCCCTCCATAACCATATTCTGGGTCACCTGCATCACTCACCATTCTGTGGTACAATTCCTTGTTATCAGTTCCATTCAGAACTATGAGCTTCCAGAGGATGGGGACGATGCCTTAGTTATTTTTAATCCCTAATACTTAGCACCCAACATGCATAACTAACTGCTCTCTAAGAGTCTATTAAATGAAGAAATAGATTTTAAAATAATTAAAAAGTACTTACAAAACACAAATATACTCACATAGAAAACAAACTTGTGGTTACCAAAGGGGAAGGAGGGTGCAAATTAGGAGTTTGGGATTAAAATATATATACTAGTACACATAAACGAGATGACCAACCTACTGTATAGCACAGGCAACTATACTCAGTCCCTTATAATAACCTATAATGGAATAGAATCTAAAAAAGAATATATATGTATAACTGAATCACTTTGCTGTATACTTGAAACTAACACAACATTGTAAATCAACTATATCTCAATAAAAATTAAAAAAAATTTAATTCAAAAAAGTTAAAAAATATTTTAAGATGAACAAACAAACCTGAATGATAAGCAAGGGAAAGTTACCAATTCTTAACTCCCTACTATATAATGAGTGAAAAGCCACTCAACCTCCTTTTCAAAGCATAGAACAGAAACTGCTAAAATTAAATGTTTTATAAAAATAGATGAGAAAATTCTGTAAGGGACCCATTACATGCCTATCTGCCACATCTTTGCTCACCACACTGCCAAGCTATTGATGTTTTAGTGACAGACACGGCAAAATGACAGATTCACCAGCAATTTATAAACTCAAGACATTAACAGACACACTGGCTGCTCAGATATAAGCAGAGCATTACGGAAGGAAAATAATAATTAACTCATAAGGAAAGGGGCAAGTAAACATTCTATTAAAAGGAAAAAAAATCCCAAATGAATATCATCTCTTTCCATTACATTACGAGCATTAAAATTAATGGTGTTGGTTTTTCTGTGGTTTGGATCGTCATTGTATTTAACAAGCTGAAGTTAACTTCACAGTGAAAAAAAAAATAAATTAAATGTGCTGGTGTCTCAGGAAACTTCATTTTCTGAGTGAATAGCCAAGTTGCTGCACATCACCAGAATGGCTGACAATCAGTTTTCCATACTGGTGTGTTCTAAATGGGAAAGGAAACCAACTCTTCATTTAAATTATATTGCAAATCACTTCTTGCCTGCTGAATGGCAGTCAGCTGCAGTAGGTGGCTTTCACGTAGGGCCCCAAATACAACATTGGCTGATTAATGCTAATTTCAAATGTTTTCTTTGGGAGCCGGAGAGAGGTGGATGGGCATGCTATCTTAGTGCATGCGATGCTGAGGAAATTTTATGGTGAGTGACTGACTCAAAGGCCAACAGCATATTTGCCATCAGATAAAAATGCACATTCACAAACATACCAAGACAAGTCAATTATTCCCTGATTCACTATTCCCTGGGTCCCTTTGTGCAAAGAAAACTATTCATATTCCCCATCAAATGGATACACAGAATCATGGTAAACAAGCCCCCGATTCCACTATTCTATATTATATTTCCCAGGGCACCTTCCACTGTGGAAGCCATTAGTTTTGGTCTTTTTGTTCCCGATTTATCAAAACAGACATTTTGCTGGTGAGCTCAGTTTTACTCCCAAATGCAAAATAGTTAGGAGACACAATTTTCAGCCAACTGAAAGAAAAAAGCAAAACATGCTTTGTAATCTTTTGGTTAAGGTGACTGGAAATTTCTACTTCTCCACCTTGATGACTGGTATGTCGATAAATACAAAATTCAGTGCTCAGAAGCTTGCAATTCTCTTCCCCTTCCCCAGTTAACAGTTCAGAGAAACAAACCAACCCATCATGTCCTCTGAATTTCTCCCAATAAAATGCACTGGAGTCAGATCATTCAAAATTAAGCAAACTGGTCAGAACCAACATCTGAAAAAGAAAAAAATTAGCATGAGCCATCATATTCCACTTGTCAAATCAACAATACTCTTTTATTTTTTTTTCTGATTTTATTTTATTTTTAAACTTTACATAATTGTATTAGTTTTGCCAAATATCAAATAATACACAGTGTGGGCAAGGGTTCTGGGGACAGATTCTCAGCACTGGGAGTAACCCTGCTCCCAGGTCACACACAGCATATGTCAGGCACACTGCTATCGTTGACTATCAGGAGCTGATCAGGACACGTGGTGCAAGAGATGGTAGCATTTTTTTTTGCTCAGATGGTCTTGAGATAGGCTGGGACCTGGGACCCTTTGCTGCAGTGCTGTAATGCTTGCACGTGGGCAAACCTCTCAAGCAACAAAATACAAAAAAAAAAAAGATATGGAGCTAAAAATAACTGTGTGCATGCGCAGCTGGGGCAAATTATGGACAAAAATTATAGCATGACCAAAAAACCCCAACTGCCACTTCTGAAAAGTCAGGAACAAAAACTGTATCAGGTGCAAAAGCAGAGTAATAAGCATGCCCTCTGCACTCACCACCACCAGTGAAAAGTGAGCATGTTAGTTGCTCAGTCATAAGTGACCCCATGGACTGTAGCCAACCAGGCTCCTCTGTCCATGGAATTCTCCAGGCAAGAATACTGCAGTGGGTAGCCATTTCCTTCTCCAGGGATCTTCTCCACCCAGAGATCGAACCTGGGTTTCCCACATTGCAGGCAGATTCTTTAATGTCTGAGCCAACAGGAAAGCCCTGCTGCTGGTGCTGCTGCTAAGTTGCTTCAATCGTGTCCGACTCTGTGCAACCCCATAGACGGCAGCCCACCAGGCTCCCCCATCCTTGGGATTCTCCAGGCAAGAACACTGGAGTGGGTTGCCATTTCCTTCTCCAATGCGTGAAAGTGAAAAGTGAAAGTGAAGTCGCTCAGTCCTGTCCGACTCTTTGCAACCCCATGGACTGCAGCCCACCAGGCTTCTCCGTCCATGGGATTTTCCAGGCAAGAGTACTGGAGTGGGGTGCCATAGGGAAGCCCTAGAAGTGGGCAAAACACCTAAGTCACCCCTTGGGCCCAATCCCTGGACACACTCCTACACTCACCCCATATAAAAAAGAAGTTAGCCGCCCCCTTCTCAGGGGGCAAGTGAGCAAGGAACCTGTCCTTTGTGCTTACTTCCCACCTGCTGCTGCAGGGGCCCCAGTATAGCCTTTCATGAATTTCTATGTTTCTGTGTTTCTGGCTTCTAGTTTCTATGGATTCGGGAAAGTCAAGAATCCTGATCGGTATCAGCCTGGCATGGAAGCTTAGCTCTTGTACTTGGAAATATATTATTCCAGGTAAATTCCCTTTTTAAAATGAGCCTGAGTTTCCTACTTGCAGGGCTGTTGTGAGGATTTGAGGTGAATACTGCGTAGTGCAGTGTCTATCATAAAGTAGGTGCTCCATCCATGAGAGCTATTATTACAATAGCCTTTAAACAAAGAGTCCGTTTCTTTGTTTATGAGTGTTTCTCACCATACTACCGGGATCATCATGGAGTACTTGAGCTATCACGATCCACACCACTAATGGACTAATTTATAGATGTGTAAATAGCCAGTGTGCCCCGAAACCACATTTTCTGTTGTGTATAAGTCAATGTATTTCAATAGCTGAAAGCTAATTTCCACATGGGTCTTTGACCTTTAAAATTACTGAATGCCTTGCTCTCAAGTGACAGGATCTTTTCTGTACCTGACACTGATTTGCAAAATTAGATGTCCAGAAGGCTAAAACATAATTTTTTTATGAACAAGACAACAGTGTAACAAGCTTGGGACTATCTCATTAAAACCTGACTATAGCAAAGTCTTCATGACCATTAAAGGACCAGGCTTCTGCTGTGGCAGGATCTTTGGGCAGGGAAGTCACAGACAGGCTTCTGTGAGAAGGTTCTAAACCCCTGTGAGTGCATGAGGCATTCTACATATTGAGTGAAGCAGTGGTTCCCAAAGTGCATATTAAGAGTCACCTCGGGAATGTCACAAATTACTGACCATCAGGCTCCACCTGATCTACTGAATCACAGCCTCTAGAGGTGGGGCCTGCACATTAGGAAATTTTTGCAAGTGTTCCAGGTTATTGCAACGGGGAGCCCAGGTTTCAAAAATTCACTGGAGTAAAGAGAAATGTTCTGATTGGCTGATGGTCTCAAAAACTGGTGATCTTTCTTTACGTAAGGTTGAAAACTGCAGAAGCGACAAGAGGACAAACAGAACACATGAAAGAAGAAGAGATGGAGAGCAGGAGAATGGCTGAAGCTCCCGGCTGGGCGGTGGTAACTGAAGCAGCATGTGGTGTTCCCTGAGGACGGGGGAGATGAGAGCTGGAGCAGGTCTGCAGTCTGGGGGAGGAGAGGCTGGACATAGCCATGGACATACACGCCATCTCTCCAGCTCAGTATACCACTCTTGGGAACAGGTGGGAGAACCAGCAAGAGGGGAACGGGGAAGGGGAATATGGATAAATTGAGGGAAGAGAGTGACCTCTGCTGCCAAGTCTATAGCCCCAGCTTTTCACCTCTGACCGCCCCAACCTCTTTCATGCTTTTCCATGCTCTGATCCTTCCACCTGAGATCATCTTTCTCCTCCCCCACGCAAATGCCATTGGATATCACCTCCTGCATGAAGCCGTTCCTGATTTCCTCCAGCACAGTTAACTGTTAATTACTCAGTCCCAAGTATTTCTTCCAGAACAGTTCCTCTCCGACACAACTCTTCACATTATATTAACATTAGTCTGTGGTTTACGCAGATACCCTTACTGCTCAATTCTGGGTGTTTTTCTGTTTTATCCTTGGTCTCTGCCACAGGTCCCAGTACAAATTCAGTATTTTTTTTTAAAGAGACTACAGCACAGTGGTAGACTTACACTGCCATTGTCTGTACAGCATCCTTTTCGTAGCTAGCCCATTCTATGGGATTCTAGAGCAACTGTCAATCTCAATGGCATGGACCCAGGCAGAGTCACTAAAGAGACCTTCCACAAGAAATGCCATACAGAGGTTTTCTGTTCCAAGACCCATAACGATTTTACCTGAGACTGCCAAAATGTCCTTGTATGTAGCACATATAGCACTCCCTTTGGCAGGAGTAAATATTGCTAAATGCTCACACATTTAGAAAGAGTTTGAAACTGACAGATAAAGAGAGAGGATGAACCCTGATGAAGACATTTTAGCACCTGGATACAACCAGACCTGATACCTCTACATCATCACTCAAAACTTCCCACTTATATGTGCCAATATATTCATCATTTTGCTGGTATTACAGTTGGATTTCTATCACTTACAGTGTAAGATATCCGTACCAACTCAATCATACCATGATAATGACACCAATGACAAAGCCTCCAGTCAGAAAATTACACTTGATTCTTCTGTTTAAGAAATCAGCAGAGAATAAGTTCATTTTAAAACAAAGAAGTTCAAACTGTTTGACAGGGTCCAAGGTATGTATGGAAGACTCTAAGGAAATAAATTATGCAGAAATCAGAAAGCAAATGCCAGGGGCTTGGCCTGCTCCTTCTTTAAAGTAACTCTCTTTATTCTGTTTTATATACTGAGATTCTATAATTCTTTTTTTTAGAAAGGTCTCATTGCTTTAAGAAAGTGTGAAAACTAAGGCATTAAGATCTGTCCTCAAAAACAGTGTAATATTTTCAATAAATTTTTTCTTCACACATAAAAGATTACTTTTCAGTTACTTGAAAACATTGCTTACACGGAACAATTCATTCTGTAAGTGACCTGGGGAACTGAAGTTTTGCTAGAATTGAACAAGAGACATGAGACAAAGATGGAAGAACTCCACCATCATTCCAGGGATCTGATGGGACATTTTGTCCCAAACCACTGTATGGCTGGAAGCAATGCCAAAAGCTTGTTCAATGTGTTGCAAGAAGTCTGTAGGTGGATAGGAATAGAAGATTCTGCACTGGGCTTTAGGTCTTTAGGAAACTGAAAAAGAGAGAAACCCTGGAAAGGAGCTGTGGAGAAAAACTTCTAAAAAGCAGCTATTTAAACTTAGTCACGTAAGTTCAAAGGCTGAGTCACGCTTGACTCCTCTGCCTCCCTCACTTCCGATGCTTAGTCCTGCTTGCCTGAGTCATCTTCTTATAATCCTCAACCTCATTTCCTCCTCCCCACCTTCACTGACTCCAAGTCTCAGCTTTTCTTTCAGGGCAGCTGAAAGCCCTCCTCCCTCTGGCCTTTGCAGGGTCACCATGTTGAGCTTCCCAGCTCAAAAGGGACCACAGCCCTGACTTCACTGCTGCAAACCTGCCCAGGGATGAGGTTCGGCCCTTCTGCCATGGCCTTGCTCGTGTGTATCTCCTCTTCTCCTCCCCCCAGCCCCCAGCTCTGGTACGCAGCATGGACCTGCAGGTGTTCCTGTCCCAGGAGGCAGTGCCTTTGCCTGTATATCCCCTCTTCAGGTATGTGCAGTCAGGTCTCAGAATCACTTTCCTATACCAGTGGTTCTCCAGTTTGAAAATCTGCTTCAAGAAATTGTCTGGGAATTTAATCCTTTGTCAGTTGTTTCATGAATGAACGTAGAACCTATTATACAGAGTGAAACGAGTCAGAAAGAGAAAGATAAATATCATATTCTAAGGCATATATATGGAATCTAGAAAAATGGTACTGAAGAATTTATTTACAGGGCAGCAATAGAGAAACAGACATAGAGAACAGACCTATTGACGTGGGGAGAGGGGAGGAGAGGGTGAGATGCATGGAAAGAGTAACAAGGAAACTTACATTACCATATGTAAAACTCATAGCCAACAGGAATTTGCTGTATGGCTCAGGAAACTCAAACAGGGGCTCCATATCAACCTAGAGAGATGGAACGGAGAGGGAGATGGGACGGAGGTTCAAAAGGGAGGGGATATATGTAAACCTATGGCTGATTCATGTTGAGGTTTGACAGAAAACAACAAAATTCTGTAATATAATTATCCTTCAATAAAAAATAAAAGGAAAAAAAAATTACCTGGGGATCTTGTTAAAAGGCAGATTCTGAGTCAGGAGGTCTGAGAGGAGCCTGAGATTCCACATTCCTAACAAGCCCCCTGATGCTGCTGGTGAAGGGACCACACTTTGAGTAGCAAGATCTGCTAACAATTACAGTGGAAACTGTGCCTAAATAACCTCCCCCCTCACTCACCTACACTAATAATTAGGCACACCTGATAGCCTTTGCTTGTAATCAGTGCTTACAATGAACTAGGCCCTGTTCAAAGTATTGTTCATTTATTAACTCATTTAACCAGCACAACCACCCTATGAAATAACCTATTTCATAGGGTGGTTGTGCTGGTAGTATTATCACTTTCAAACTTACCCAGAGTCACAAAGCTGGTAAATAATCGAAGCCAACTTAAGCTCAAGCTTAAGCTCACCTGTTTGTATCCTTATCTTATGCTACTCTGAGAGACTCTCAACTGACAGGGTCCCGCCTCTGCTTCCTCAGCTCTTTCTGCTTTCCTCCATCCCAACTCATACAACAGTATATTGCAATAGACTGTTTACTTGCCACTGGACAGTGAATTCCTCAAGATCTTCAAGATAAGGCAAATGCCTCAAGTTAAGGCAAAAATTCCTCTGTGCCTTACCTCTGAACCTAAGGCACCACCAGGCAATTCCTGGGATAAAAGAGATATTAACTATATGTTTTAAAAAAACTACTGGCCTGCATAAACATTCGCAGAATTTAGCAAATTTTCCATTTCTCTCTGACAAAGGTTACTTTATTTCTCTTCCTCACACTAGCTAACATAAGAATCACCTGGAGGGCTTGTTAAAACTCTGGTTGCTGGGCCCCACCTCCAGTTTGCTTTAAGAGGTTTAGGAGGCTGCTGAAAGCCTTCTTTTCTAACAAGTTCCTAGGTGACTGTGCTGCTGCCAGGGGTCTGAGGACCACACTTTCACAACCACTGCTTCATTTACTCATTGTAAATTCTCAGTTTTCTTTCACAAAAGATCCTAAAGCACTCAACAGCATGCCGTATTTCAGAGACAGACTATCAAAATCCTCTGAGATCAAAGGGAAGTTTTACCTCTTCTGTTTAGGAGCATGAAAAAAGTATCAAACATCATAGCAGTTTACTAACAACCCACCCAGTAACTGGTTTTGTTTTCTATTGGAAAAAAAAGAAATCAGGTGAATTAGCAAGTGACATTTAAAGCAGAAGTCAAAAGCAAATGTAGACTTTGGTTTTAGATGCTCCAGAAGCAATTAAATCAGCTGTCTTAAATTGAGCCCATTGCTGTTGTTCAGTCCTCAAGTCATGTCTGACTCTTCATGGCCCCATGGACTGCAGCTCACCAGGTCCCCTGTCCTTCACTATCTCCCAGAGTTTGCTAAAGCTCATGTCCATTGAGTCAATGATGCCATCCAACTATCTCATCTTCTGTCACCCTCTTCTCCTCCTGCCTTCAATTTTTCCCAGCATCAGAGAGTGTTCTACTGAGTCGACTCTTTCCAACAGGTGACCAAAGTATTGGAGCTGCAGCTTCAGAATCAGTCCTTTCAATGAATTTTCAAGGTTGACTTCCTTTAGGATTGACTGGTTTGATCTTGTGCTCCAAGGGACTCTCAAGAGTCTTTTCCAACCCCACAGTTCAAAAGTATCAATTCTTCAGCGCTCAGCCTTCTTTATCATACAACTCTCACATCCATAAAATGACTACTGGAAAAATCATAGCTTTGACTATATGGAACTTTGTCAGCAAAGTGATGTCTCTGCTTTTTAATATGCTGTCTAGGTTTGTCCATACGAATGAGAATATACAACATTGTGAATAGCCAGATAAGAATATTGCAGACAGAGAGAATCACAAAGGTTAACACCCTGATATCAGAAGGAGCTCAGTCAAAGCCAGGGTGCCAGGAGAGCAGGCATAAGATGGGCTTTGTATCGCACCGGGAGATTCTGAATTGTATTCTCAGTATAATAGGAAGAAACCAGGGCTTCCCTAATGGCTCAACTGGTAAAGAATCTGCTTGCAATGTGGGAGACCTGGGTTTGCTCCCTGGGTTTGATCCCTGGGTTGGGAAGATCTCCTGGAGGAGAGCATGGCAACCCACTCCAGTATTCTTGCCTAGAGAACACCCATGGACAGAGGAACCTGGTGAGCTACAGTCCATGGGGTCTCAAAGAGTCAGATATGACTGAGCGACTAAGCGCAACAGAAGGATTTCAGCAGAAGTGTCATGTCTCATTTGCATTTGAAAAAGGTCACTGGCTGTCCTGTGAAGAAAGATTTGTAAGGGGCAACAGCGAAAGGGAAAGGATGAGTTAATTTTTCCACGCACTGGGCTACCTGAAACACTTAACAGCTGGTAGCGGGGTGGATTGGAGAAGGCAATGGCACCCCACTCCAGCACTCTTGCCTGGAAAATCCCATGGACGGAGGAGCTTGGTGGGCCGCAGTCCATGGGGTTGCTAAGAGTCAGACACGACTGAGTGACTTCACTTTCATTTTTCACTTTCATGCATTGGAGAAGGAAATGGCAACCCACTCCATTGTTCTTGCCTGGAGAATCCCAGGGATGGGGGAGCCTGGTGGGCTGCCGTCTATGGGGTTGCACAGAGTCGGACACAACTGAAGCAACTTAGCAGCAACAGCAGCAGCAGCAGTGGGGTGGATAGGAGCAGGGAGAGGTTTATCAGTCGTACCAATTTAAAGTTGGTACCAATATAAAACTTTACAGCCTGATCAGATAATCCACTTGCATTGCACTATTTAAATACAACATGCTAAACTGGTCTAGGCTAGTTGTAGCCAAGGTGCTGCAATTCAGGCCTTCAGCTTGCTAGAAAAGTCCATAGAAGATTGTCTTTTTAGAATATTCTCAACAGAATGGCCGTGTATAATCCCCAGAAGGGCAGATTTAAAGAATACAGCGGCCCTTTGAGAGCTGAAAAAGCAGATAGTGAAGTGCTATTTTCTTTTCTTACAAAATAAGTCTTTTTCAAATTATAATGAAATTCCAATCCATGGATGACCATCAGTAACAATAGTCAACACTTACATAGTGCCCACACACCAAGCCCTATTGTCCTGAACGATGACGCATATTTACTCATTCAAATCACCCATGAAGTAGCCACCGTGCAGTGCTGTGCTTAGTTGCTCAGTTGTGTCTGACTCTTTGCAACCCCGTGGACTGTAGCCCACCAGGCTCTTCTGTCCATGGGGATTCTCCAGGCAAGAATACTGGAAGTGGGTTGCCATTCCTCCTCCAGGGGATCTTCCCAACTCAGGGATCGAACTCAGGTCTCCTGCATTGCAGGTGGATTCTTTACTGTCTGAGCCACCAGAGAAGCCCAAGAACACTTGAGTGGGTAGTCTATCCCTTCTCCAGGGGAGCTTCCCGATTCAGCAATCAAACTGGGGTCTTCTGCATTGCAAGCTCTTTTTTTACCAGCTCGGCCACCCAGGAAACCAGAAGTAGTCACTACCAGTTCATTATTCTCATCTGATAGATGAGGAAGCTGAGGCATAGAATGGGTAAGTAATTTGCCCAAGATCACACAGCTGGTAACTACTGAAACTGAGGCTTGACACCAGGCCTTCTAGCTCCAAAGTTGTGGCCAGAGTGTTAGCCATCATACTATTGCTTCCAGAGAATTTTCAATATGAGACATGTTTACTTATTGAGAGAAGGCAGCCCCACATTTTAAATTATCTTGTATCCCTAGCATAATGTCTGACACAGAATAATCTGTCTCTGAGGATGAGCTGAACCTGGATACTGAGCTTCACTGCCCCCTATAATGGAGTAAGAAAAAACACCAAGTCAGAGGCAGGAACTGAGTTCTAAGATAATATCCTCATGCCAATGACATACGCAAACACAAAAATGCATGCTGATGTTGTCAAAAGACTCTGCAGAATCTCAACAAAATTACATGTAACTTTAGATACTGTGGAAGAGGTACCCAAATTCAGTTTTTCTTAAAATAAGGAAAAGAAAGTTCCAGAGGAAAGCATGCATGTAGCTGCACCAACTATCGTCCCCCAAACATGGTGGGTGTTGAGCCAACTAAGCCCCTGGCTGGCATCACAGATGAGGCCTAACTCACAATGGTATTGCCAGAGCCAAGGACAGTACCTGGCATAAAATCTGTTCTGTTCTGGTGAGTTGCTAAGTCGTATCTGATTCTTCATGACCACACGGACTACAGCATCCCAGGCTTCCCTGTCCTTCACTATCTCCTGCAGTCTGTCAGATTCATGTCCATTGAGTTGGTAATGCTGTCTAACCATCTGCCATCCCCTTCTCCTTTTGCCTTTAGTCTTTCTCTGCATCAGGGTCTTTTCCAAAGTGTTGGCTCTTCATATCAGATGGCCAAAGTATTGGAGCTTCAGCTTCAGTATCAGTCCTTCCAATGAATATTCAGGGTTGATTTCCTTTAGGATTGACTGGTTTGAATGCCTTGCTGTCCAAGGGACTCTCAAGAGTCTTCTCTAGCACCACAGTTCAAAAGCATCAATACATGGGATAAAACTGGCTGAGATGGGCAGATCCCTTGAAGTCCCTGCTATACTTGCTGTGTGACCTTGGTCATGTCACTTTCCTTCATGGGCCTCAGTTTATCTGTGTGTACCCTACTCCAGTACTCTTGCCTGGAAAATCTCATGGATGGAGAAGCCTGGTGGGCTGCAGTCCATGGGGTTGCTAAGAGTCGGACACGACTGAGCGACTTCACTTTCAGTTTCCACTTTCATGCATTGGAGAAGGAAATGGCAACTCTCTCCAGTATTCTTGCCTGGAGAATCCCAGGGACGGGGGAGCCTGGTGGGCTGCCGTCTATGGGGTCACACAGAGTCGGAAACGACTGAAGCAATGCAGCAGCAGCAGCAAACCAAGGATGATATTATCTACTCTGTGTCTTTGCCATGCATATGAGGGAAGGGGAAGGATGGAAATAAAGATCTTAGATATGTGCTTAGCTCAGGATATATAATCAGTAAGTGGTAACTTCTGCTAATATGATTATTTCTACTGCTACTGCTATTATTATTACATGGTTATAGACTTGAAAATTGGCAGTAAGGCCAAACAACTTAGGAAAAAAGCCTTAACAAAAAGCATGATTGCAGTCTAGCTTTTGAGACATATCTTACAGGAAATATATTCTTTGTCAGTTAACATAAAATATTAGACCAAAATGACTTGAGACATCTGAGAGGTATTTCAGTAGAGTGGTTAAAGGGATAGACCCTGGACCAAATCCCAGCTTCACCACTTACTAACTATGTAACCCTGAGCAAGTTACTTAACATCTCCGGTCCACTCTCATCAGTGAGATGAGAGTGTTCATAATAATCTGCTTCATGGATTTATCAGGAGCATTGAATAAGATAGAATACATAAAGCATTTAGACATTCCTGACAGCATGTGAGCGCTCGGTTAAGTGTTAACTACTGTGATTATCACGTTGCTGTTTTCACTGTGTGGGTATTTAACGCAAAATCAGGAAACTAGACAACACGAGATGCCGGGCTCCTGGTTTGCGTCTGCCTGTGGCTCACAGTGAAACAAACTCCAAAGAAGAGCAAGACACTGCCATTCTCATTATATCACAGCACTGAGGCAGTTCAGAGAGGCTGTCTGGCCATCCTAATAGGTACAGGCTGGCTATTTAATGACTTACAAAGACAACAAGAAAGAGGAACAGTTATTTGATGCCTAAACGTTACAGAAAATAAAAGAGAAGGTTGGGGTGTGTAAAAAGTATTGTTCCATTCCTCAGGGCAATTAGCGTATTCAGGACATACAGCTGGCAAATCCAGAAACTGCTTTTTCTCTTCTATCAAAGGATAATATATATTTTCACCTTCAGAAAGGTTAGGTAATTATAAATGTATTCTCCTTACTCATAATATTTTAAGCAAGTAATTGTTGCCCATGGGAACATGTTTAATTATTTCTGATGAGCAGTTGTGGCACAGAACCGTGAGAACACGTCAGGCAGAGTGTGGAAATCGCGGCCCAGTTCTTAATTGTGTGGGAATCTTGTCCTTTCATCGTGGAAAAAAAAAATCCCATATTGATTTTTCTCTCAATTGATTTCACAAAATTTTCAGTTTAGCAACACTGAGTCTCTCCAATTATAGCATCTTCTCGATTCTCTGGGTGAAAGGCTGCCTCAGGCCTTTGTGATAGAAACGTCACACTGCCCAGCAAGCACCCTTTCCTGGACACTAGAGTCTCATAACTGTTCCCCCTCCTCACCTGGGCCAATTTTTAAAAACTGAAATATAGTTGATTTATAAGATTGTGTCCGTTTCAGGTACATAGTAAAGTGATTTGGATATATATGTATATACATATATATTCTTTTTCAGAGTTTTTTCCATTATAGGTTATTATAAGATAACAACCTTATTTCCCTGTGCTATAAGTAAATTCTTGTTGTTTTTCTGTTTTATATATATATACACAGTAACATGTATCTCTAAATCCCATGCTTCTAATTTATTCCTCTTCCCTTCCCCTTTGGTAACCATAAGTTTGTTTTCTATGTCTGTGAGTCTATTTCTCTGTTATGAAATAAATTTATTTGTATCATCTTTTTATATTCCACATATAAGTGATATCATATAACAGTTGTCATTCTCTGTCTGACTTACTTTACTTAGTATGATAAACTCTAGGTCCATCCAGGTTGCTACAAATGGCAACATTTCATTTTTTATTACTAAGTAATATTCCTGTGTGTGTGTGTGTGTGTGTGTGTGTGTACCACATCTTCTTTATCCATTCATGTATTGATGGACACTTCCACATCTTGACCATTGTAAGCAGTGCTACAATGAACATTGGAGTGCATGTATCTTTTTGAATTATGTTTTTTTTCTTTGTATATGCCCAGGAGGAGATGGCAGGGTCATATGGTAGTTCTATTTTTGGTTTTGTAAGGAACCTTCATATTGTTCACCATAGTGGCTGAACCTATTTACACACCCACTGATAGTGTAGGAGGATTCCCTTTTCTCCACGCTCTCTCCAGCATTTATTATTTGTAGACTTTTTTATGACGGCCATTCTGACTGGTGTGAAGTAATACCCCATTGTAGTTTTGATTTGCATTTCTCTAGTAATTAGCAATGTTGAGCATCTTTTCATGTGCCCTAGTCACAATACTTTTAAAGGGAGCAGGGAAAGGCAAGGGAGTGCAGCTTTGGGATTGCACATGAAGATGGAGGCGCCATTTCTCATTCCTCCTGCAGCAGGAAGAACATTAGAGGAGGTGTGGCTTTTGTACCCTGTCATGGATGCTTCGCATTATGGGTGGGAAACCTGAGACCCTGCTAGGGAAAGGGCTTTCCAGAAGCTACCCAGCAAAAGCAAGTTTTAAACTGAGATCTGCTGACTCCAAATCCAGAAAAAGAAGCAAGTTGAGCTGGGAACATTCAGTGGAGTTGACACGACAATCTGAGATCAGGCCCTGCCAGAAGGAGTAGGTTCTGGGGAAACTGCTAGATCAAAGGTGCTGAAGGGGTAACTGACAGGGGGCTACAGACATGCTCCAGTAGGCCCTCTTTCCTGCGGCTGGCACCCACTGCCCCTCCACTCAGTGAGCACGAAGTGGCTAAGAGCAAGTAACTCTGGATTCAGACAAACCTGACTTAAAAACTGCCTTTTCCTAACAAGGCAGTGAAATAGGTGTCACTACTCCATTTTACATATTTAGAAAACTGTGCCTAGAAAGTCAGGGAGCTTTTCCAAGGCCGTTCACTTGACCCATGTCTCATTTCCAAGCCTTCTACTTCCAAATGTTGGGATATTTCCATAAAATATTTCTTTACATTTACAAAGTGATTTTACCTCTAAAATCAGTAGTTTTGTATCTTCAGTGTTAATTCACTTGTTCAGTAGAAACTGCTTAGAGATATATATGGTGCTAGTCAAATCTTTTTAAATGGAATTTTTATTGAGGTAATTATAGATTCACATGAAGTTTTAGGAAATAATAGTGAGGTCCCATATATATGATAGTCAACTTTTTGATATGAGTTTTATACCAAGCGTGAAAGACTCTGGACCAAGGGAACTATAATGGTCTAGATATAATAAACCTTATAATTCTTTACAAGTCTTTTATTTATAAGTGGTATACATTTGAGGCATTAAAGCTCTGATGCCTGGAGTCAAATCCAACACCGCAACTTCTCAGTTTTCTGATCCCCAGTGAATGAATGGGTCTCTCTGTTTCCACACTTGTGGAAAAAAAGGGTGGGCACAGCCACGTTGCTTATAGTATTATTGTGGGATTAAATGGGTTAATGCATATAAAGTGCTCAGAACATATAGTCAACTGATCACTCATATTCTTGGCATGTATCTACATATTTTTGCCTATGTACTGACTTGGAAAACAAAAGCTCAATCTTTTCCCACCTATTCCTTTCCCTTTGAGGGCAGGGCAGGGGTGGGGATTGGATTGTTACAGAAACTGGGAATGAGGGTACAGCTTTTTAATTTAAACCTATACAACATTTGCTTAATGATTTGATTAATCCATATCATTAATAAACATTTTCTTTTATACATTAAAAGTTCAAATTTTAAAAAAAATACACAATTTCCCTGCTTATGGGAAGACATTCAAAGATACCAGCAGTTTCCTGCAAATATGTAAATTTTATTCCTTTCTTTTGGGAAGTCTTGAGTAGAGAGTACATGATTTCATGAAAATCCTCATGAAATAGAAGCTATTTCCTAATTTCTTCTACGTGCATAGTTTATGTGTTTTAAATTATTAATAATAGGGATGGATAAAACCATTACAATATTGTAATTAGCCTCCAATTAACATAAATAAATGAAAAGAAATAGGGATGGAGATTGCTTCTGGATCCTCATCTGATCCCATTCTTAGATGTGGAAATCTTAGAAAATTCTCTCATTTTGCCCTTTTTAAGGAATCTCTCTCTAAAGAGCACAAGCAGTGCTTGTGTTATAAAACACAAAACCTATTTTATAGACTGATAAATGATTAGGTTTAACTAAATAAAAGTCAAACCTGTCACGATGTCTTAGGTGTTATTGGGCTCACATCCCCCCATTACAAACCCTTCCCTACCCGCCAGCCACTCAAGTGCACAGACAACCACCACCTCCATCGTTACCATCACCACATCATCATTTTCACCATCTTCATCCTTACCAGCACCTCCACTGCCTCTATCATTACTTACAGCTCTACAACCTTCATCACTACCACCACCTCCAACATTACCACCAACACTAAGGTCCCTAAAATGGCAATTATTTGCTGATTGCCACAAAGCTACCCACAGAATGAATTGCAGGCAAAAAGGTTTTCTTCAGAGCCCTCATGATACTTCCACCAAATCTTTATTTTAACTCTTGCACAACGTGAAGCATTTAACAGTCCTTCTCCCTAACTAGACTGGAAGTATATTTACCTCTGAATGCTCTTTGCCTGGAACTGAGTTTATCTCTCAGGGGCTGCTCAGGAAATATATCCCCAATGAAATTGAATGCAAACCTCCCATCTCCTAACATGCACTTTCCGTCCCAGACTACCCTGCCAGCTTCCAGAAGTCCTGTTTTTTCAAGGATGGTTTGTATAAAAGGCAGTGTTGAGCCTTTTATATGAGAATTGGAGATAAATACCACAAGTGCCATGGGTCACAGGCTCACGGTAGAGCTATTAGGGAAAACCGCAGCCCCTTAGCTAGTGGGATGGGCCAGTCTCTCACAGAAGCTGTGTACTGGGGCATGTTGGACCCAAAAGACATCAATTCTTTGCTGCCTCTTTATTTGGGAGTAAGGAGGCCACTTAGGTAAAGTTTGAGCTTTGTTATCACGGTGAGAGCCTCACAAGAATGAGGAACACCCTGTTCTAGGATGTCCCCCAGTACCCAAGGAGTGTGCACAGAGACAAGCAAGCTTAACAAGGCAGGAGGGGCTACTCTGAAGACAAACTGGCTTGTCTCTCCTCAATGGAGAAATCTAAGTCAACCCATCCTTGACAAAGTTTCAGACCTTTGTCCATCTGGCCAACCTGGGTCAGCATTTAAGTCCCTGACCCTGCTCCAGGGAGAAGTGTGTAGTATCACTGTTTATGATGGGTCTCTATAATGATGTTGCTTTCTTCAGAGGCCTTTCCTGACTTTCCCAGTCTGTTTGGGTTTCCTATTGGAATAGCAGCTGGTATGTGTGCATGTGCTCAGTCGCTCAGTTGTATCTGACCTTTTGTGACCCCCAGGGAATGGGATGCCATTTCCTCTTCCAGGGAATCTTCCTGACTCAGGGACTGAAACTGTGTCTCCTGCTTCTCCTGCAATGGCAGGCAGATTCTATACCACTCTGCCACCTGGGAGACGGCAGGTATATCTCAGTGAATTTGTAATCACTTGGTCAGTTCCCCTCTTCCTTACTAGATCACTAGTTTTACAAGAAGGTGAGGGGACTATATTTTCCAACTCACTGCCATATTCCTTGAATCTAGCACAAGTTAGATTCACTTAAAAAGTGTTAATTTTTAATGAATGGTACAGTAAAGGTGTACAGTAAAGATACTGTGTACCTACTGTACACAGTAGGTGCTTAATAAACACTTTTAAATAAATAAATAAATAAATCACTTAAAAATAAATGAACAAGAAAAACAAATAGTTTATAGACCTAGAAAGCTTCCAAAGTACTTTTTACATGTATTAATTAAGTTTTTTATTTCTCACATGATCCATATGAAGGAAAAATATTATTCTAATTTTTGCCAAAGAGGAAAATGAAGGATTGAAGCAGTGAAACTGCCCAGTAGCAAAGTTGAGAGTTCATCAAGTCAGGAACACCCAGCCCAGCTCTTCCTCCTTGCTCTTTAAATTCTCTTTCTATTCACCAAACCCCCAAAGATAAACTTAGAATCACAGCACCTTCCATCCCCCACACCTGCTGTGGGATCCCAATTAATAACTGCAAAAAACATTTGCTATTGTTCCAAGGAGCTGGGAAATCAATGTGTTCATTAGCAGGCTCCCCCTCCCTGCCATCAGCCAGGAAGATGAAGGTGCTGGGGCCTGTTCTCTCTATTTCTCCTCAACCATCTGTGACTAAAAATGTTCTTTGAAATGCACTTTTCCCCAGCTCTCACAGTTAGAATTTCATCTCATCTTTATCTCACTTCCCCATGCTAACACCCCCACTCCCGAAAATAAAGCCCCCAGAACTGCTGATCTGCCTCTCTTTCCCAGATCCTCCCTAGTCAGCAAGAAAGAGACCAGATCCAGTGGTGGCTTTAGGTCTCAATTTTGATTTAAAAGGAAAGCATGCTTTCATCCTCCATGTTTCCCTATCTGCCAGGCACTGTATGCATGGCTTGTTAGGTCGGATCCTCCAGAGAGAAGGCAGAGGATGCAGGGTTCAGACAGAGGCTAATTCTGAGCTCATAGAACCCTGGGTCCCCTGGTCCCTTCTGCTCAGAGCCAGCCCCATTTCCCAGTGTGCAGGCTGATGGGCCAGTGGCCAGACTAAATCAAATCTCATGATGTGAATTTAGGGGCTCTACTGTACATACTGAACTTCATTTACACAGGATCAGTCACCAAGGATAGTAAAAGGCTCTTTTAAAACAAAATTTAAAGCTACTTAAAAGTTGCAGTTAAAAAACAAGAAATATCTGAGTACCTAGACTCATCCACTCAATAGCTCGCCACATTTGTTTTATCTCTATATACATTCTACTTTTCCCTTAAACCCTTTGAGAATAAGTTGGCAATATTATGAAGTGTTACCCCTAAATTCTTTAGCATGTATCTTTTAAAAACAAGAGGATATTCCCCATAGCCAAAATACTGATCTCACTTGGTACATTAGAGAATTGTTTTCTAATGTACAGTGTATATTCAGATATCCCCAACTATCCCAATAATGTTCTTCAAATCTTTCTTTCCCATGTACAGTCCAATCAAGAATCACGTGTTGCATTTAAATGCCATTTGTTGTTAGCCTGTAATCTGAAACTGGTCCTCAGCCTTTTCTTTTTTTCCATGGTGTTGATGCTTTTGAACAGCATAAGCCAGGTTTGTTTTTTAGAATGGTCCTCAACTTGAGTCACATGATTCCAGTTCACCCCATCATTGGAGACATTAGATTTATCACATGATTAAATATGGTATGTATCAGATTTGTTCATTGTAAAAGTATCTTTCCTCTTTTGTTAAAAAAAAAAAAAGCAGCAAGCCAGAAATGGAATCACTTATGCTAAGCCCCACATCACCAAACAGAGACTTAACTTACAGTTTCAGCTCTCCCAGAAATGGAATCTTAAATCTGTCAATCAGCAATTGCCTGATCAGCACTAGGTAGGTTATCTACCTGATAGACCCCTAGCATCCCCTAAAGGACAATAATCTTGCAATAATTAATCCACTTTTTTGCCTAGTATAACTTCCTTGTCATTGCTCCTTTCTGCGTATAAAATTGTTTCATTGTATACAGCTTCTCGGAGCTCCTTTCTATCTGCTAGACGGGATGCTGCCTGATTCATGAATCATTGAATAAAGCCAATAAGATCTTTAAAATTTATTCAGTTGAATTTTGTTTTTGAGTAATTAATCAGTATTCTATGGGAAGATATTTGAGACCATATGAATATCCTTTACCCAAACAACTTTAATATAATGGCTTAAGCATTCATTGATAATACTTACGTAAATCAGTTATTATAGCAGTGGTTGCAAAATAGTACTGTTATATTTCTATCATTCCTCATACAAAAGCTTTTTTTCTGCAAAAAGAACTTTCCCTTTCCCTCTTCAATTTTTAGTATCACTCTAGACTCATGGATTCCTTTTTGTATTATTTCTAGTAGTCATGTACAGATGTGAGAGTTGGACCATAAAGAAGGCTGAGGGCTGAAGAATTGATGTTTTTGAACTGTGGTGCCGGAGAAGACTCTTGAGAATCCCTTGGACGGGAAGGAGATCAAACGAGTCAATCCTAAAGGAAATCAATCCTGAATATTCACTGGAAGGACCTGATGCTGAAGCTAACACTCCAATACTTTGGCCACCTAATGTGAAGAGCAGATTCATTGGAACAGACCCTGATTCTGGGAAAGGTTGAGGGCAGGAGGAGAGGGGGAGCAACAGAAGATAAGATGGCTGGATAGCATCATCGACATGAGTTTGAACAGACTCTGGGAGATGGTGAAGGACAGGGAAGCCTGGTGTGCTACAGTCCATGGGGTCACAAAGTTGGATATGACTGGACAACGGAATAACAAGTATGTTAGAACCCCTGTTGCCAATCTTCACTCTGTTGCTCTAATCGAGGATCTTGGAAGGAGAAAATATTAAGTTTTTTCTAGCTCCTTCCCATCCTCATTCTCTCTAATCTCAGTCATTTGAGAGTTCACATGTTGGTCCCTCCTACTCCCTGCTGGACTGTATTCTTGACAAGGAAATCTGAGAAGTCACATAGAAGGATCTGAAACTGCATCATGATGTCCACTACCAAGCCAAGCTTCCTGAAGGATGGAGTCACATCTCATGGCTGTGTCCCCAGCACCTAGCATGGTACCTGGATGTTAGTACACGCTCCCTGGTTATCATGAAAGGAACCCAAGAATGGTTGCTTCAACTGAGTGCAAAGTAGCAGCTCAAAATCTCAGACAGTCTTTATCAGAGGGCAGTGAAGGAAAATTCACTTTTACAGAATATTTAGAATGTATCAAGTTCCTGATAAACCTACCAAAAAGCTGCCATATTAGCTTGGACTTCAACATGAGAAGCAAGTAAAAGTATCTGATGTTTTTAAACCACTGTTATTTTGTGTCTGTCACATACAGCTGAACTTATATCCCAGATAACATATTCCCCTACTGTACACTCTAGTCATGATGGCTATTTCTGGTTCCTTGAACACACGACTCCAGTACTTCTCAAAGGAATCAACTAGGAGTATTTTTAAAAAGCAGATTCTGATTCAGTGGGTCTAAGCTGAGGACTAAGATTCTGCATTTCTGACAAGCTCCCAGGTGAGGCTGATGCCACTGCCCTGGAGACCACACTGCAGTTTGTAACAGCGAGGCACTACTCTGCTTCATGTCAGAATGCATTTGCAAATGCTATTCTCTTTGCTTCAAGTCCCCACCTCTCCTCATGTGTCTAGAAAATTCCCATTCATTCTTTAAAAGCTTGTTCAAGGGTCATCTCTTCTTTCCTTTGCAACCTGGTTTGTGAGCATCTACTATGTGCCCTTGCTGGTTTAGGCTCTGGAATCCATGAGTGTACAATAAAAAGACGATCTGTCTTCTCAACAGCTCCACAGTCTAGTAGAGACAGACCATAAGATAAGCAAACACACAAACCAACATGAACACTGACAACTGCAGTATGTACCACAGAAAATGAAGAGGGAGAATGACCAAGGAGGGGGTCATGCTTTAGGCACCTAGTCAGGGAGGAACTTTCAAAGGGGAAGATAACTTAGGTGAGATCTGAAAAAAGAGAAGAAATTGACCCTGTGAAAAACTGGAGGGAGGGAAGAGCATTTGAGGCTGAGGAAAGAGAAGGGGGGCAATGCCCCAGAGTTTGGAATGTTAAAGGACCTACAATAAAGCGGATGTGACTTAAAGATAGTGAGAGATGGGAGGAAGCTCTGAGCAGAGACGGGAGGAGTCAAAGGCTAGGTCATGTAAGATCTTTGGCCATGGTAATGTGCTAGAATTTCATTGCAACTGAAATGGGAAACCACTGGAGAGGTTTAAGCACAAGAACGATAAGATTTAATGTATGTTTTTAAAAGAGCACTCTGGCTGCTTCATGAAAAATGTATGGTAATAACAGCTAATGATAATAGCTAACACTTATTGATTGTGCTTATTATACACCAGGCATTGCTCTGAGTGCTTACATATATTAACTCATTTAGTGCGCTCAATAACCTTATGAAACAGGTACTGTTATTATTCTCATTTTATAGATGAAATTGAGATAAGAAAAAAGTTAATAAACTTGTTCAAGTCACATAGCTAGTACGTACTGGAGCTAAGATTTGAACCCAGGCAGCCTGATTCTGGAGTTCTGGCACTATAGCACTTTACCTCAAGAGAAAGCATGGAAGCAGGGAAATTCATTAGGGCAGACTTGCAGCTTATCAACGTGGGAGATACTGTAAAAGAACAAACCTGACTCCATGTTAGATCTGCTCCACTGCTGGTGCTTAGTCCTGGTGGCTCTGTACCTTTTGTAAAAGAATGTTACCTATAGCCTGAAGTATTCAGGATAGCCTACTCTCAGGGTTGTGATCTTTAGGAGTCCATTCATATAGAGATAAAAAGTTGCAGAACAGAGAAAAACATGGGGTCTTATTGCATTTATAGGAGCAGTAAATGATTCCAAGAACAAAGGATTCCCAAACCAAGAAGTTTGTAACAACTAACCATGCTCATTCCTTACCTTGCCTTTAAAAGTGCTTTGCTGAGGGCTCCCCTGATGGTCCAGGGAATCCTTCTGCCAATGCAGGCGATGTATGTTCGATCCCTGGTCCTGAAGGATCCCACACTCTGCAGAGCGACTAAGCCCGTGCACCACAACTACGAAGCCAGCTCTCTAGAGGCCAAGAGCCACAATATGAAGCCTGCATGCTACAACTACTGAAACCTGTGTCTAGAGCCTGTGCTCCGCAACAAGAGAAGCCACCACAGTAAGTCTGCACTTGACAATGAAGAGAAGACCCCGCCCACTGCAAACAGAGAAAGCCTGCCCGCAGCAACGAAGACCAACCACTGCCAAAAAATAAACAAGCAAAGAAAGCTTTTTTTAAAAAAGGGCTTTGCTGAAACTACCAGGAGTTCCATGGGTGTTGGGGTGGCACAAGTCACCAGTTTCCTTGCATGGCCCGACAAAAAAAAAAACAACCTTTTTGTTTGGCCTCACTGTGTCAAGCACAGGAACTTGCATTCAGTAACAGTGTTGCTGGCTTGGACTACAGCAGTGATCACCAAGGTGGAAAGAGAGAGACAGATTTGGAGAGGTTAAAAGACAAGGAACCTAGAGCCTATTGTACAGAGTCAGAAAGAGAAAAGAGGGAGCAACACTGGGGCTCACTCACTTATAGACTGAAGAAGAGGAGAAGCCAGAAAAAATAGATGGAAAAATAGCGGCCCAGGAAGAAGTAGGAAGACTACCAGGAGTGTATGTTATCAGAAGTCAAGAGAGGTAAGTTCCTGGACAGTTAAGTCAGAGGAAAGCAGAGAAAAATCCATTAAATGTGGCCTTGTGGATGTAACAGAGTCTTCCACTGCCTACAAATATTCCATTCCCCCTTCTTCCTTAGTCACAGCATCTCCACTGGGGCACAATCCCATTTGAATAAAGATCTCATTTCCCAGTCTCTCTCACAGTTGAATGTGCCTATGAAGCCAGGCTCTATAAACAGAAGTGTTGTGAGAAGCTTTGGAGAAGGATCCTTACAGGAGCTGACCCAACAGGCAGAAGCCCTTTCCCTTCGTACTGCCTGGAATGTGGTTTAGATGGCAGCAGCCATGGTGGAGGAGTTGGCACAATGCAGAGTGTTGCATAATAATAATGAACACGTATCTATAGAGTCTCAGGTACTGCTCTAAATGCCTTATATATTTGGAATTCCTTAAACCTTAAAACAAATTGATGAGATAAAGATTATTATCCTTACGTTACATGAGAAAAATAAGGCACAGACAGGTTAAGTAATCTGCTCATGGCCCCACAGCTAGAACATGACAGAACATAGGGACCCAGGAGCACGTGGCTTCGTTCCTAACTGCACTGCCAGACTCCTTAAGATGGAGGTTTCAGGGCATGAAGAACAATTGCACGGCCTGACTGTGTGCTTTTATCCAGCTGTATGCAGCTGTTCTAGTGGTAGGCAGAGGGACAGACAGCTTGGCTCCACAGAACCATGGTCTGAACAGTGCAGTAAGACATAGCAGGAGAGTGAAAGCTATGGAGGCCTGTTACTCCGCGGACTATATTGGTAGACAGGCAAGGAGGGTGCCCAGAAGGAGGGCAGACCTTGTCATGTTAAGATCCCAGGTTCCCCTTCTTTAAACTGGAAGCCCTGGATACCATGACCACTTAAGTCCCTTCTAGCTCTAAAATTCTACAATTCATTTGGTGCTCAATAAATATTTGTTGAATGAATAAATGAACAGATGTGTATGCACAGAGGTAAAACACATTTTCTTAGCAAACATACATATAAAAATAAGAATATATGTTTTATATTTGCTAAGCAAATGAATATTATAGGCAAAGAAAATACCTATATCTTTGAAAAACGGAAGGTAAAAACATACAGACACACATGTCAATGGCATTATTTTACAATTACATCACATAAAGTGAAAACGCTGCTGCAAATCATTGGCTATTCTGTATCCAAATGATTGAGGCTTTGCAGTAGGACTTAGAATGATTTATCAGGACATAAGCAGGGCTCTCAGTACTGCCACACTGGGATTAATGCATAATGTATGTACATATATGGGAGGCTGTACATAATACACACCCATACTGAAAAGGTAGGAAAGGGGTGGTGATGAAAAAAACTGACCATGGGGTAATCAGAAACTGCAGGTCTCCTGCAGGATCTAACCACAAAGACACTCCAAGATCTGTACAAAATTACAATGAAAGTGACTAGCACACAAGCACCCACGTGCCCAGTGTGTTATTATTTTAACCTAATTCATGTTGTTGTTTTATCGCTAAGTCATGTCTGACTCTTTGCAACCCCATGGACTGTAGCCTGCCAGGCTCTTCTGTCCGTGGAATTTTCCAGGCAAGCATACTGGAGTGGGTTACCATTTCCTTCTCAGGGGGTCTTCCTGACCCAGGAACCAAACTCCCATCTCCTGTATTGGCAGGCAGATTCTTTATCACTGAGCCACCAGTGAAGCCCAACTTAATTCACAATATTTAGTAAGTGCTCACGTTCAGAACAGTGATTGTATAAGCGTGCAGTGAGCACTATTTGTGTATCTGCTCATTTCAAACTTTCAAAGACCCTGTGAGCTAGATGCTCTTTTTAGCCCCATTGCAGTGAAGAGAAATTCGAGGCTAAGAGAAATTTGAGGCTTAGAGAAGTTCGCTTTGCCCCAGGTAATAACTGCTAGTGGTGGCACTGCTGCTGCTGAGTCGCTTCAGTCGTGTGCGACTCTGTGCGACCCCATGGACGGCAGCCCACCAGGCTCCCCCGTCCCTGGGATTCTCCAGGCAAGAACACTGGAGTGGGTTGCCCTTTCCTTCTCCAATGCATGAAAGTGAAAAGTGAAAGTGAAGTCGTTCTGTCGGGTCCGACTCTTTGCGACCCTATGGACTGCAGCCCACCAGGCTCCTCAATCCATGGGATTTTCCAGGCAAGAGTACTGGATGGGGTACCAGTGCCTTCTCAGTTAGCACTGTAGTGGGACCCAAAGCTGCATGAAATTTGAACCCTCTTTTCCTCCCCACCATCTGTGGCATGTTGTTAACAGATATAAAGCACTACTTTCTTCTTTTAACAGAGCTGCCCAAGGAACAGCTTTTCTGGGACTTCTCTCCCAGAAAACCAGGGCTTCAAAAGTGTATCGGTGTGCCCTCCACTCTGAAGACTCTTGGAGACCTCCAGCCTGCTGCCTTTGGCTACGATGCTGATCGGGTTACTCATCCTTATGCCCATACATTAGCTAAACCCATTAACCTGACAGGACTCCACTGACGTCCTTTTCAACAAGCAGCCCAACAGCCGATTTAACCGATATAGATTTATTGCTTAACGCTAGAGAGGAGGGAGCTGGGAGGGAGGGAGGCGGGCCCTAGCACCCCCCTTCCCCGGGGCCGATGGGCAGCCAGCGATCCTCTCCTTCAGCAATTACTGACACTAATTAGCAGCTTACTACAGATCGGAGGGAAGAGACTGACACCGCGCAATCCCTGCCTACCACATTCTGGGTGCAGAGTCTTCGGGAAAGGCCCTTGTCAAGGGCCTGTCTGGGAAGGACTTGGCAGCTCAGCAATCAAGCAGATTGGAAGGGGTGGAGGGAGGGTCTAGAAAATGGCCTCATAACCGGAGGCCGTTCTGTTTCCCTGCTCCCAGCTCTGGTCTGGCCATGGCTTCCATCAGCTGCGGCCCTAGGCTTCCGCCGTGAACGCCTCTCATTGCAGGCACGCAGCTGGCTGCAAATCATGGAGGCATATGGCTCAGATTCCTGAAGCCAAGTCATTAGCCCTCTGACCCAATTATATGGATTATCACAAAGAACAAAGCAGTTGGGATTCAGCCGTTGTGCTGCTCTTCACTTTGGAAGAGGGTTTGGGGATGCAGGTCTATTTTCCACTTTTTCCCCCAAATATGCCTATTATATGTGATACCGAGGCACTTCTAAATTTAGAAGATGGTGGATGAGACTCTTTATGTGCAGAGGGAGGGCAAATATTTTTAAACAGAAGCAGCTAGAACAGTAGAAAACAAGTTAGACTGGTCAAGGGCCATGAGTTTTAGTCTTGCTTCTGTGTGGTGTGACCCTGGGCAAGTCATATTTCCACTCTGAAACTCGGGACCCGGGCTGCCTTGGTAAAATTAGGAGTTACCTCAGTGATCTTTGCAGTCTCTCCCAGCATTCCTAGCCTCAGTTGATCATGACAGAGAGTCCCATCACAGTGGTGAAAAAGATAGTCATACAAGCTCATAAGAAAATATTCATGTCTAAAATAAATCTTATTTTTATTAGACTTCTGTACAAGAGAATCATGAATGTTTGCTCTATTTTTTAAGATTCTTATTCTTTTTTTTTTTTAATGAGTGATCTATGATGATCTTTTATTTATTTATTTTGCCACACACCACATGGGATCTAAGTTCCCTGACCAGGGATCTAACCCCTTGCATTGGAAGCATGGAGTCTTAACCATTGTACCTCCAGGGAAGTCCCTTTTGCTTTATTTTTAATGTCAAACTGAACTAAGGAAAAAAAAATCTGATACTCTCATATCTAAAAAGTGAACAAAATCAACTTTATGACTTTGTATCCTTTGGTTAGAGAAGAAAAATGGGAGGGGGGGTTGTGGGGGAGGAGGAGAGTATGAAATTGAGATTGCCAGTTGCAGCTATCTACAGAGTAATAAATGTTGCTGAATCTGTGTCATTTAGCAGAAAATACTGCAAAGAAAAAATATTACAGGTTTAGTATCTTAATTATGTAGATTTTACATTCAATGAACTCTTGCCAAAATAAATTGCGTATATTATCTAAAAAGCAAATGTTAATTAAAACTGTATCTTGATAGCATGTGTGGTTCACAAGACATTCTGAGCATATGAGATTATATAGCACACATTAGCTACAATCAACTCAGACTGAGGGTTTGGGTCATTTCAATGATTCATGTGAAGCCAGGCAGCACTGGCTGGTACTGCAGTCTGACAGCAGCGCCTCACATATTTATTTAGTTGAGGCAGCTTGATCCCAACTTATTTTTCCAGATGACCAAAGTGCTTCTGCCTGCTCCAGAGTTTCATAAATGGGAGAGCTGACTTGAGTTGCCATTAATTAGCTGCTTAACACAAAGCTACCCAGTGACCACTGGATCCAAGGTACAAAAATAAAATTCCCAGGCAGGAAATGAGACTGGGGGGTGGACACAGAGAATCGGAGGTCACCATATTCATCACTTGTCTTTTTGCCTCTGCTACCCTGAGCTCAGATGTCCCCAAGACTAGACCATCATCCATTCACACTGATAGGTGGGTAATTGCATTCTCGAGTCACAGCGTCTGGTCTTTTTTGAACATCTTCACTGCTGAGCAGTGTATACAAAGAACAAGATCCAAATGCTGCAGAATTGATTCTTCCGCCCTCTCCAAGAGGCACTGCTCCAAAGCTAGTTTAATTATAGGTGTTTAGACGTACAGAGATGAATACCTAGGGAACAAGTGTTACACAGCACTGCTCTGGCAAGCATATACTTACTATTTTTTTTTCACTTTTCATTTTAACAAACAGTCAACTGTGTGCTGCACATAAGTGATCTGTAATCAACAGAACAATAAAATGCCAAGTGTTAGAAAAAGGTCAGGGGAGGGTTTTCAGACAGGAGCCTAGAGCCATGTCACGGCCTTGAATGGCGAGCCTGTCATTTCCATTGGAATTCCGGGGTCAGTTAGCTTCTAGGCTTCTACCAATATAGTCTCATGGAAACTTGAGTATGTGCAACAAGCCACTCTCCACTTGCCTTTAAAGGTCACTGAAAAATAGCCTTTAAATGTAGATCTACATTATGGAAGTTTCTGAAGCTATGGAGGCCAACAGTCCTGGGTTTGGATTTTATCACTACTTAGGAGACATGTGATGCTGAACAAGTCCATTCACCCCTTGGAGCTTCAGTCTCACTGCCTGAGAGTGACAATGCCTACCTGTAGAGGCAGATATGAGGCTTGATTAAAAGACTGAGTGTAGGCATTTAGCACCGTACCAGATTCTAAGCAACATCTAGGAGCAACAGTGGGCTTCCCAGGTGGCTCAGTGGTAAAGAATCTGCCTGCCAAGCGGGAGATAAGTGTTTGATCCCTGGGTCAGGAACATCCCCCTGGAGGAGAGCATGGCAACCCACTCCAGTATTCTTGCCTGGAGAATCCCCATGGACAGAGGAGCCTGGAGGGCTATAGTCCATGGGGGTCACAAAGGGTCAGATATGACTTAGCGACTAAACAGCAGCAAGAACAGCTACAATTTATTCATCCACACAATCAGCTTTTATAAAGTGTTGACTTCGATTATTCAGATTTATACCCAAAGACATTTAGAAAAGAAAGAATATTTTGAGGATAGTGGAGTCATGGAATTGATAACCACTGAACTAGTTTAATTTGGGGAGGAAGGGGAATCAGTAAAAGGATGTCTCCTTTCTCTGTGTGCTGGCCATATACCTGTTTCATCTCAGGTCCCGTTTCTGCCCCTCTCTGCCTTGGACTCCCAAATCTGCTTTTCTGATGTCCTTTTGCCTGGTGGCTTTTGCTTCGGTTTTATCAATAGGAAGAGCTGGTAGGACATTACAAGGCAGGAGGAAGGGAGCAGGAACTCACTCCCTGCTTCCAATTTCTGCCAGCATCCCTCCAGTAGCAATGGACAGCTAGGATTCTCCAGTATCTTTGGGCAGTTTCCTCTCTCACAGTGCAAAGCCTCTTTCTGGACCCTGGGGCCAGAACTTAGAAGGTCCTCCACAATCTCAGTCTTAGAAGTGGTGCCCCCTGAAACCCCAGCACCAGCCATGCAGTGTTAACCCTGCATTCTCATCACCAACTTGTGGAATTCTTCCTCAGCTCAGCACTACAGCCCACCACCTGGATATCCTAGTACAAGCCACACTGTGCCTTCTCTTTGGTTCCAGCCTCAGCAGTCCCTTCTTGCTGATTCCAGTATGGGCTGGTTCCCCATTCCTGGGCAGTACAGCTCAGCAGGAAGGGATTGCCTGGCTTTCCTGTGTTCATTCAGCCTAGGTGTGGGAGCTACTTCTGGTACTCACTGATCTCTGATCTACCTCATCTTTCCCTTTTGTTCCTTCAACCTTTCAAACTGTTTATAACTAATCTTCTGTACCCAACTCTCTCCATGTGAAATCCCACATGCACTTGGTCTTTTCCCACTAGACCCTGACTGATGTATAACCTGCATATTTGAACCTGGGCATTGAAACCCAAGGAGGAGGGGAGATGAAGGAAGTTGTCTTAAAAGTCAGCACCCTTTAATCCAGTAATTCTGCAAGTCTTAAAAGTGACATCAACTAACTCTATTCTTCCCTCAAGCTTCACTTACATGTCACCTCCTCAAAGAGGCTTTTGTGGACTCTGAAGCTAAATTCTTGGCCTTGTCATAGCAGTTTGAATCTTTCTTTCACAACAAGCATTATGATTTGCCATAATCTAATATTGTGATTCTGTTTGTCTTTCTTTCCACTAGGTAAAAGCTCAATAAGAGCATGAACTGGGTCTGTTTGATCACTGGTCTTTCCAGTACCTGGGAAGGCTTACCTTGTTCAGGTGCTCAAAAAACATCTGTTGAATGAATAAATAAACGAATGCCCAAAGATGTTCACTGTGACATTGTTTCAGTTCGGTTCGGTTCAGTTCAGTTCAGTTCAGTGGCTCAGTCATGTCCGACTCTTTGCGACTCCATGAACCGCAGCACACCAGGCCTCCCTGGCCATCACCAACTCCCAGAGTTTACTCAGACTCATGTCCATTGAGTCAGTGATGCCATCCAACCATCTCATTCTCTGTTGTCCCCTTCTCCTCCTGCCTTCAATCCTTCCCAGCATCAGGGTCTTTTCAAATGAGTCAGTTCTTCACATCAGGTGGCCAAAGTATTGGAGTTTCATCTTATATTTAATGAAAAGCAATAAACACCCCACATACTGACTATGATGAACGTGGATAAACACATGGAGAATCAACTCAATGGATCAATATAACCACCATATTTAGCCTGATATAAAGGTTTCCCTCTGTGTGGTCCATGAGCCACACTTCTCAAAATCACCACAAATGGTTTTTAAAATTCAGACGCACCGCCCCCATATTTTCATAAGTTATTCAGGTCATTGTCATGCACCCTAACTTTTGGGAATCCCTAGACCAACCACGATTCATGTAAAGTGCAAATATTTTACACTTAGGTGAAAGATGTATTTTACCATTTTGGCTAGGCAAAACAAAAATAAAACGAACCAATCAAATAAACAAAAAACTAGGACAAGGATATAATTCAATTAGATACATAGAGAAGTAAACAGTCAGATAAAAGAAAAACTAATATAATAACTTAAAAAAATCCTAGAGGGGACTTCCCTGATGGTCCACTGGCTAAAACTCCAAGCTCCCGATGCAGGGGACGTGGGTTCAATCCCTGGTCAGGGAACTAAATCCTGCATGCTGTAACTAAGACCTGGCATAGTCAAATAAATAAATATTTTTTCCCACTTGTACCTCTCACGAGTTTTGCGATCTTGGGCAAGTTGCTTAACTTTCTCTGTGCCTCATGGTCCTTATCTGAAAATGGGGAATAATAGCAATGCCTTCCTCAGAAGGTTGGGTAGGTTCAGGTTGACTCAAGTAAAGCACTTTGAACAATGGCTGCACATCTTCAGGGCTCAAAAAGCAAAGTTAGAGCTGATACTGTGTATAAAATAGACAACTGATGCAAACCTATTATACAGCGCAGGGGACTCTGCTCAGTGCTCTGTGGTGACCCAAATGGTAAGAAAATCCAAGAAAGAGGGGATCTATGTATACGTATAGCTGATTCACTTCACTATACAGTAAAAACTAACACAACATTGTAAAGCAACTATATTCCAATAAAAATTAATTTAAGCAAAAAAAATCATAAGTAAAGAACTATAAGGAAATATACCAAAATGGTTTTCTTTGGGGAAGGGCAAAAATCACTGTTCATCTTTGTCTTTCTGATCTTCCATATACTTAGTCATTCAGTCATGTTGGACTCTTTACTACTCAGTGGACTGTAGCCCACCAGGCTTCTCTGTCCATGGAATTCTCCAGGCAAGAATACTGCAGTGGGTCGCCATACCCTCTTCCAGGGGATCTTCCCAACCTAGGGATCAAAGCCAGGTCTCCCACATTGCAGGCAGATTCTTTACTGTCTGAGCCACCTGATTTTTCATAGTGTCCGAATATCTGAAAATAAGCATGTGTTTTAAAATGGAAAAATACCAATCCAAATCATCTCTGAAAAAGAAAAAAAGAAAAGAGATTTTCATCAGATCACCCACTCCAGCTAAAAATTTGGGGTTAGGCTCTCTGAATTCTCCTTCCCTGGGTTCCTTGGGCAGTTTCCCAATCATTATTTGTCACCCATCAGGCTTGTGATGTGATCATTTCCTTAAATCTTACCCCGT